>NW_027529424.1:616610-735260 GCF_008692635.1 Crocuta crocuta | reverse complement strand
CCCCCCAGTCAGCTCAGCCTCCAGCCTCACTCCTGCTTGTCATGCAGCAAGGCTTGGAACAGCCTAGTAATTATTCTTGTCTCCATCCATCATCTTTCTCTACAGGCTTTTCCTCCACAGGCAACAAATATGCTCTTCTCTTCCTCATCTAGGAAAGTAAAACCCGACTTTAACGCTGTTACCCCCAAAAGCAAAGGCCTCCTCTCCTTCCACCCAACGCCCAGCGAGCTGGCTTTTACTCACAACACGCATTGCGCTCGCTAATGTCAATGGACAACTTTATAATCTGCAAACCCGTGACCACTTCTCCGCCTTCGCCCTCCCTGACCTCTTCACAATGGTCAACAGTGTTCACCGCCCCCGCCCAGGAACCCCTCCTGCTCGGCATTCGCGCCCCTGCGTTCTGGTCTCTGGTCTCTCCAGCGTCAGCCGGCTTTTCCTCTGCAAGTGCTTTTTTTTTTTTTTTTCTCCTCCTCCTACCTCCGGATGAAACAGTTCCTAAGGGGCTGCCTTCAGCTGCCTCCGCTGTTTCTGGGCTCTCTCCTCACTGACTCCCCTCCACGGTGGCCTTCCTGTCTGCCCTGATGTTCTTGTGAACCCCATGTCTGCATTTCCTCTCCCTTCCAGACACCTCCACCTGGATGCCTCACAGGTGCATCAACACGATCGCTTACTTTCTCTCCCACTTAACATCCCCTCCCCTGTTCTGCTCCACACGCAGCTTTGCTTCCCTGTCGTTCTGTGCTTTCACTCCCTGCCAGGACTGGCCGATCTGCTCCCAACAACATTTCCAGCATCATCTTCTCCTCCTTCTCTGCCCCCACCCTACATTACCCTGCCTTCCCCCTTGCCTTGACTATGCTCCAGCCCGATCCCTTTCTCCCACTTCATCTACGGACACGCTGACTTTTCTAAAGTCACTCCGGTCACATCCTTCTCTGCCCAGAGACCTTCAATGGATCTCCACCACTTAGCAAATTAATGATGGCAGTGACAGTTACACACCAGTGTAGACGTCCGTTACTACGATTCTCATCCTGTAAGTGACATGTAGAGTTCAATGCTTTAGAATGTGCAATGTTCTATATACATTATTTCACTTACTGTTTACAACAATCCTGGGAAGGAAGAACCTCTCCGCTTTATGAGTGAGGAAAGCTGAAGCCCAGAGAGGCCAAGTGACTTGTCCACAGGCAACTGTTAGTAAGACACAGAAGGGAATTCTTGCCATCCTGACTTCGGTTCCCCTCCTAGCTCACACACCTACCTCGGAAGAGAGGCTGGACTTCCTGCCAATTGGCTCTCACCCCCTGGCCACGCGGGACTGCACTGCCCTCTGCTTCCACACATGTTCGGGTCTCTTCTCCACAGTCTCTACCTGCACATCCCACACATCATCCAAGATGTGACTTTAATGCCACCTCTTCTGCGGAGACGTTCTTGGTCGCACCCCAGCCTCTAAACACTACGTGTATCTTTCTCCAGCACTGATCTCACTGGCCCCGGACGAGGTTTATCTGTGAACGTGCACATCTCCCTAATCAGAGGCACTCCGACAACAGAACACGGGGCAGTGGAGCCACTCAACTCTACTTTTCAGTCCTTCTTCTCCCACCTTCTAGTTGAGTGACTTTGGGCTTCGGGTTGTTTATCTTTCAAACGGGTGTGAATCACACGTGTCTCATAGTAGGGTTGCTGTGATGCCTAGACCAGAACACACACGTATGATGCCCAGCAGTGCCTCCCGGGGTGTGGCAGGTCCTGGACGAACATGAATTTCCCATCTCCTCTCCCTTGCAGACCTGTCCTGTTTGAAAGACGATGGAGATGCGAGTAGAAGCTGAAGGAGGAAGGTGGTTATGAGGGCTTCTCCTGGAATAGCAGCCTGGGGTTTTGGGAGCTGAGGGGGAGCCTCAGGAGAACTACAGAGGGAGGGAGGCATGAGGAGGAGATAAGAGGTGGGCCCTGTGCGGGAGGAGGAGCTCACGGTCAGGAGGGACCACAGCAGGCACATCAGGAGGGCCGTGAGAAGTCACCAAGCCATCTGCCTCTGGTGGCCTCTCTTCTCCATGCAAGGTCATTGGTAGGAGGAGGGGTAGGGAGGTAGGCGGGGCAGGGATGAGGGGGGCGGGCCTTGCAGCAGTGCCCCGGGGGACCAGAGGGAGAGGGTGGTGAGAGTGTGGCCATGAGCAATGGAGCATCTTCAAGATACCTTCTTATATATGTCCTCACAGACAGAGTCGACAAGATGCCCCACTTCTGAGGCAGCATGAACGTCAGCTGGACGCTGTGGGAGCCGGAGCCGCAGGCCAACTGCCAGTCCAACTGCCCCAGATTTCAACAACACTATCATTACCATCCATATCTTGGAATTAATAATCTTGAGATTTATTATTTTTTAAATGTTTATTTATTTTTGAGAGAGAGACAGAGACAGAGAGTGAGCAGGGGAGGGGCAGAGAGAGAGGGAAACACAGGATCTGAAGCAGGCTCTAGGCTCTGAGCTGTCAGCACAGAGCCCAACATGGGGTTTGAACTCATGAACCACAATATCATGACCTGAGCCGAAGTCAGACGCTTAACTGACTGAGCTACCCAAGCACCCCTCAAAGAAAATAATTCTTATAAAATAATCTGTAACTATTCTCTCTTGTTATTTGCTCCCCATCTCATCGCAAAGTCTGAATGCAATTTGCAAGCACTCTGTGACAAGGAGCACATTTTCAGATACAGCCTATGGTGCAGAAAAACTTTAGAGTTAACCAATTACTAAGTTGGCCCTTCCCCTTCACCACATGGTTATCATAAGGCTGTTCCAGGATTTCTTTATAAAATAATGTCATCAATAAAAACACGATCATTTCCTTACTTTTTAAATGAAAGTCGACTGCCAAGGCCAGTACCAATGGATATGAGCATTTATCATGCATGTCCAGTGTCTGAAGCTAGTCTGGTGAGAGAGTAGTTTTTGGGTGTGTATGGCCAGAATGTAACTAAATACCATACTTACAGAGAAGAAAATAAGTGGGCAGTCTTTTTATTTTTCTAGGAAAACTTTCATTTCCCATGAGTTTATTCCATTTTACTTGGGTGTAAACATTTCAAAACAAAAACTGTCACCTAAAGCATGAATCATCTAACCAATGAGAACGATGGGGTGCCTGCCCCTCCTCTCCTGCTTTCATCTCCACCCAGTGACCTTCATTCTTCCAAAGCTTTCACTTTAGTGTCACATAAAACCTAATGACGGGCATCATCACCCAACACCAGGGACATAACGTGTGAGGCTTAACCACTGAACTGTCATCGTGCTACCTACCTTTTCTCAGAAGCCTCTGACACATTATAACATCTGAGCGACACACTAGAATTCAAAGGCTTCTAGTACCTACATTTCTGATCAGGGAAGAACTGATTTTTTTCTCCTCTGAATCCACTAAATAAATAAATAAATAAATGCACCTACACTTGACCAGTCTGAGAACAAAAATTTAATATAACTTTTATTTTATTTTTTAATTTTTTTAATGTTTTATTTATTTCAGAGAGAGAAAGAGAGAGAGAGAGGAGAGAGAGAGGCAGCATGAGCAGGGGAGGGTCAGAGAGAGAGGGAAATACAGAATCTGAAGCAGGCTCCAGGCTCTGAGCTGGCTGTCAGCACAGAGCCCGATGCAGGGCTCAAACCCATGAACTGTGAGATCATGACCTGAGCCAAAGTTGGACGCTTAACCAACTGAGCCACCCAGGCGCCCCTTAACATAACTTTTATAAATTCAGTTGTATATTAATTGTATAGAACAGACCTGCAAAGACCAAAAATTATCTACTTATGGCTTTCTTTTCAACTGGCAAGAAAACATGAAACAACATCATAGAGTATTATTATTGTCCTGTCTCAACTCTGCTGAGGCAAGGCAAAATACAAGTAACACGGATTAAATTCATGAACTGGGATAACTTAAAAAATTAACAAAATTTCTGTCCTTTTAAAAAGCTGGAATGCAAAAAAGATTTTAGGAAGGGAGAGATGGTTCCCAGTTCTTGGTTCTACGCAGGTGGGAATGAGAGTGAATACGGTAAGAGTAACAAAAACTACCTGAATGATTTATGCCCTTATGATAGGACCATGCTTCTTACTCCTTAGAGAAAGAGCTCTTCAAGTTCTCTTACTGTGTGTGTGCGCATGCGTGCGTGTGTGTGAGTCTGTGTGAACTACGCTCTTCTCAGAAGCCACAACAAAGGAAATAATAGATCAGGGCGTGGGCAATCTACATAGGAAGTTCAAAAAGCACTGGTTATTTAGACATGAAAAAAATTTTATTTATTCAATCATTCAATGAATTGCTCATTGAATACTTATCATATGGCAAGTGTAAGGCCAGTCTCTGGGCAGGTTTTAAGATGAAGATGACATACTTCTTTGTTGGGAGCCATTCTGAACTCACTAGTCGAGAAAACTCCTTGTGAGGTTAAGGCAAGTTTGCACGGTCTCTTGCCGTCAGGTGACGACCAGTATCCACCCCCACTCAATTATTTCTGCTTGAGCACCGACCCCCAAGGCACTGTGGTGATTGGTATTGGGAGTGACTTGTCCCCTTATTCCGGCCCTGGTATGATGACTGCACCTTGTGAAGGAACTTACTGTGGCAACTTCTTCTTTGTGATTATGGGAACAGACATTGTATCTCCAGCAGGTCCTGTTTTCCTCCATACTTTCCCTTGACCTATAAACAGGCTAATGACCCTTAGTTATAAAAGATTGACTTTTACGTGTACAATTCTGTTTCTACTACTGCGTTAGTCCAAGAGGTTCATACAGCTCAACATGTAAATCAACTAACCAAAAATGTTTCTCATGCCCTAGCTATTCAAGAAATCATAGACAAAAAACTAGACACAAAGGTAAATGCACTCAAAGAGGCTATTCTATGTATTGGAAATGAGCTAAACTCTTTAAAGGTACGGTTGGATCTCTGGTACCATAAGGAATATAACCGGACAATTAAGTCTGGCCCAGAGACAAAGAGCTTAATTTAGAGGTAAGCAACAGATAAGGGCAGAACATCAGTTACTACATATACCTTTGCTAACTGGTGATGTAAAGCCATGCCTTCCCTAAGGCTTACATTCCACAAACACCTTCCCTTACACTGGCAGGTGTGATGAGGATGGATAAGAATAGTTAAAACATAAACCCAAATACAAAGGCTGACACATTTAGGGGCCCCCTGGTATTTATGCATTTAGTATCAAATCAAAAAGTTATTAAACAGCTCAAATACATTCTTCTTCTTGTGAGTCAGAATGACTCCTAGACTATCTTAACCTATGACTTAATCTTAGGTTACTGACTTAAACAAATGTGCATGTTATCCTGTTTTTCATTAAGAACACCCTGTTATTTTCTTAGTTGTAAGATTTACTCAACCTCACTATAATTGGGGCAGTTCTGCAAGAATACTTCTGTAAAACCTGTTTCTGTACACTTTCCAAAGCATCTTATCACAGAGAATTAACCATTGTAAAAATTCCATTTTCTGATGCCATGTTATCATTTGACCTATAAATAAAGACATCAAAACCGGCAGGACAGAGATGACTGCCTGGTGATCAGAAAGAATCCTGGGGCTCTCTCACTCTCTCTGGCCGACATCATCCATCCTTCAGGGACCCCATGGACTGGCTGGAGCTGGACTTCGGCACTTCTTGCCTTCAGATTTTATAATTTTAGCTGGGGAGATAAGGTATACTACCAAACACGGTAGGAAGGGAGGTATCATAATAAGATATACAAACCTCAGCTGGAGGGTTTTAATCTACCCTGCTTACTGATAAGGACTTAAGGGGCCTTAAGGGAGGCAGGGGTATGTCAGAATACAAAGACAGGAGCCAGAGGGCATGGAAACTCCAGGAGCACTTGGTTCTGGGCTCAGGGCAGCTCTGGGCAACACAACAAGAGTCTAGATTTCACTTGCATGCAGTGCCATTGACCTTGACTCCACTAATCCCCAGGCAGCTTCTCTCTGATCTACCACCACTTGGCTCCCTTCTCTTACTCACACTTTCTCTCCTCTTCTTCTTCTTCTTCTTTTAAAGTTTATTTATTTTTGAGAGCAGGCAAGCATGAGCAGTGGAGGGGCAGAGAGAGGAAGAGAGAGAGAGAGAGAGAGAGAGAGAGAGAGAGAATCCCAAGTAGGCTCCCTGCTGTCCGCACAGAGCCTGATGCAGGGCTCAAACCCATAAGCCATGAGATCACAACCTGAGCTGAAATCAAGAGTTGGATGCTTAACTGACCAAGCCCCCCAGGCACCTGACTTTCTCTTCTCTTCTGGCCTGGGCTTGTAGGTGGCCCAGCAAGGCCACAGACCCGCTGTCTTCAAAACCACTCAGCGGAGATTCTCACCTCTTCTGGGTTCTTAGCTTGATCCCAGTAAAAGGAAGAGAAAGAAGAACTGATGGCTCCAGATTTTCTCTTCTAGCTGGGTCCCAGCCCCGGGCCACACTGTGGACTGCTTACCCCTGGGTCAGGGGTCACGTGATATAAGCCCCTCGGCGGCAGAGGCTGGAGGGCAAGGCACATGCATGAACCACATCTCTGGGGAAGATGCAGAAAAGACCTGGAGTAGGGGGCCCTGAAGCTGGTCTTGATGTCCAAGAAGGGCCTGAAGACAGATGGGAAGGTGGAATGGGATACCCCAGATGGAAAACAGCAAAGGAAATAAAGTTACGCTAGAAAACGAAACCTGAGGGAGAAGACCCTGTGGAAGGGAGGCTGAGGCCAGATCATAACGTTGGTATGTGCTGTGTAAGGGGACTGGGTTTTATTCTACGGTAACGGTGGGGGGGGGTGGGAACTGAGGGGTGTGAAATAACTGTAGCTCTGCCCTCAGACGATTCCTCTGGCAGTTCCGTGCAACAGGGACACAAGAGGGGAAGTCTGGTTAGTCTTGGGTCCAGCTCCAATCCTGACTCTCAGTCTAGAGACGGGAGCATCAGGTGGGGGCTACTGCATGGTCCAGGTGGAGACTGAGCAGGACCTGAGTCAGTGCAGCAGCCGTGGCCACGCCAGTGAGCAACACGTGGGCAGCAGAGAGGATGCGAGTGCGTGAAAGCACAGAGCATCGTGTGACATCCCTCAGGGTACGGGGCCCCGGCTCGCTGTACCCCTATTCGACTCATGGAACACAAGAAGGGGAGACGAAGGTCATGCACAACATGAGGAGAAGGGAACTCCTCATGGACGGCGCGTGACATGGGTGCTGAGATCCTTCAAGAGCCCCCTCACGGTCACTAGAGGAGACGATCAGGTCTCAGGGCTGCGGGTGACAGTGAGGAGCAGGGTGGGTGGTGACAGGTGGTGTGGCAGCCACAGTGGGGGTAAAGTGTGGCCCCCGCAACAGACCCTGTGGGCTGCCGAGTGACCTTGTCACCAACACCTTGCTGAGTGTAGTGTGGCTCCCAGGGAGAGAGGGGCTGAGAAGGGGTCAAACATGTGGTATAATGGATGTCAAAGGTGCCTGGTCCACAATGAGAACTGTAGGGTCTAAGAAGTATGCATGGAGGCATCGGGGTGCAGAGAGCCTGCTTGTGGGAACACGTGTCTAGATACTACAATCTTGCCCCTTCTTACCAATACTCACCTTCCAGGTAACTGCATGGCTGCGAGGCTCAGGGCCAGGGGACTGCCCAGCTCTGAGTCTAAGCATTTGGGACTTTATTCCAAGTACAACGGGAAAACCATTGAAGAGTGGCAGCAAGGTGACTTGGTCACTCTAGCAGTGCGAAGACTGGATTATGGGTTGGCAAGGGCAGGAAACAGACAGCCAATTAAAAACCTACTGCAGCTCTCCAGCGGGAAATGGAGCCTGGATTCATGTGGTGGTGACCCAGCTGGAGAGAAGCAGCTATGCCGAGAACCAGGCTGTGAGGACAGAGAAGTCAGGTTAGTTCCTAGGGTTTGGCCTGACCGCTTAAGTACCACGTTTGTACCATCTATGGAGATGGAAAGTTGGACACATTCCGAGTTCTGTGTGTACAGGTTAAGTCTGAGACGCCTATTAGACATCCAAGTGCAGATGTCAAATACGCAGCCAGCTCTGGGCCTCCATCTCAGCGAGTCTGGGCCGGGCGTGAGAGATTGGGAGTTATCCGTGTCTAGACAGCATGAAAGCAGGGGCCCATGAGACCTTGTATGGAGGGTACCGGGAAGGAGAAACGTAGGCCCAGACGGTCTCTGGACTGTCCAGAGAAGCGACCAAGAGGAGAAAGAAAATCAAGGCATGAGGTTATGGAAGACAGAAGACTCTCAACAAAGAGCTAACAGTCCTCCCTGTTGGATGCTGTGGAGGCATCCAGGGAAAGGCACAGAGACGTGTCCTCAGACCGGGGACACACAGGGCTCGTAGGAGACTCGGACAAAGCAGTCTGAATGGAGCAATGAGGCAGGACAGCAGCTTGCAATGTGCAGAACAGGGAAAGAGAGGTGAGGAAGCAGGAAGGAAGAGTGTGCAGACGTCCTTCCAGAAGACAGACCCAGGGCGGTGGTGAGGGACAGGCATAGTCGCGGAAGCATTAGAGAGGCGCAAACTTTAACATCTGCCCACCACCGACAAGAACGTGGTGAGGGAAAACTTCTGGAAGCCCTAAGGAAGAGAAGAGACGAGGTACTGAGCACAAACAGAAGGACCCGGAAGTAACGGAGCAGGACACTCCTAGTACAGCCAGGAACGGGGAGCGAGTCTGTGGATTTGCTGGAGAGGGGGGGCGGTGAGGGTTCTCAGCTTCTCAGTGAAGCATGCAGAGACGTGAGGAGAGGAGACAGCGGATGGGTGTGTGAGTGAACACACAGGAAGCCAGCAGGTAGGGAAGAGGGTGTGAAAATCATCTGGGAGACTCCGAGAACAAATGACGAGGAAGTGGCTCCAGGGCTGATGCCCATTTGAGGTCTGTGGTCATGAACCTGACGTGCGAGCAGCCGGGCAACTGCCGGCGAGGTTTCCTCCAGCCTCACACAGCTGCGCCCAGGTGGCCACAAGCGGCTCCGGTCAACCAGGGCCAGGGTTCTTCGGTCAAGGATGGCAGAGGGGAGGGGAGCGGCTCTGCGGGGAGTGTCTGCAAGGGAACGATTCTGACGAAGGGCCACGGTTGGTAGGCTGGGCAGGGAGGCAATCCTGTGGGTAGGGACATGGTGGATCAAGGCTCTGGAGCCCTCAGGGGCGTGCGAACCACGGCCACAGGGTGAGAGGAGAGTGTGGGGGCTGGGCTTGGACCGGGTGCATTTGCTGGAATGATGAGGCCTAAGGCAGGACTGCAGAAGTGGGTCACTGACGTGGGACAGAAAAGCACACTCCCACCAGGGGGCACATCTATAGGGATGTGGGTGATGGGGGGGCAGAGGCAGAGCACCCCTGGGGTGCAAGAGCAGCCGGGGCACCAGGGGGCATCCTCCATATGGAGGCTCACATTCCCGAGAAAGAATTCTAGGAGCATCGTGAACCTGGGAACGAGTTGCTAATATCATTGGTCCAGGAGGAGAGCTGACCCAGATGCTGGTGGCCAGTGGTCTAGCCAGCCTCCGAGGATCAGAAGGGATGGAAGGAGGAAGGAGACAAAGGCCGTGAGCACAGCCCACATGAGAAGGCTGCAGGGAAGGCTGTGTCTCAGGGACATTTCTGACCAGGAAGGGGGGCGGTGCTCGGAGAAGAGGTGGAAGGGCATTTGCTGCAGCCATATTGGTGCCTAGTGGACACAGGGTGAGGGCTGGGGAAGGCAGTGGGGGTTGGGCTCTATTGGACAAGGTCTCTTTCTGGTCTGTACCTCGTGGCCTAGCGCCTCTCCATTTATTTATTTAATATTTACTTTTATTTATTTATTTTTGTTTATTTTGAGAATGAGAGAGAACACAAGTGGGGAGGGGCAGACAGACAGAGAGAGAGAGAGAATCCCAAGCAGGCTCTGCACTGTTAGCATAGAGCCTGATGCAGGGCTCGAACTCATGAACTGTGAGATCATGACTTGATCTGAAATCAAGAGTCAGACGCTTAACTGACAAGCCACCCAGGTGCCCCTCCTCTACATCTATCTATCAAGGCCCATTGGCAGGTCCACACCGCAGAAGCCCAGGGGACTGGCTACTTGAGAACTTTTTCCCAAAGGGTTTGCTGATAGACCAACATCTCAGAAAAGGATGAGCAATTCACAGAAAGCAGAAGTAAAAGGGAACAAGGAAAGAGAACAGCTAGTAAGAGAGGAAATGAAGACTAACTCTGAGGACAAGGTAGGGGAAGGGCCAGTTAAGAGGAAGAGCAAGTGATGGAAATTATGGTGGTGCGGTCTTTCGAACAATGTGTAACTTATGGTAGATGGTCAGTTTTTTTTTTTTCTTAGAGTGCAGACTGTCCAAATACATTTCTTTGAGGGGCACCATAATCAATTAGCTACTACCAGAGATCCCTGTGGGTTAAACTTTTTTTTTCAAGTTTACTTATTTTGAGAGAAACCGAGAGAGCAGGGGAGAGGCAGAGAGAGGGAGAGAGAGCATCTCATGCAGGCTCCACACTATTAGTGCAGAGCCTGGCACGGGGCCTTGAATTCACCAACAGTGAGATCATGACCTCAGCCAAAATCAAGAGTCGGACGCTTAACCAACTGAGCCACCCAGGTGCCCCAGTAGCTAGTTTTTTAAATAAATCAAAACATGCAAGGCTGAGAAAGAAAACAACAGATCTTTTAAAAAATTTATTTAAATCCAAGTGAGTTCACATATAGCATAACACTGGTTTTAGAAGTAGAATTTAGTGATTCCTCACATCACTTACCCAGTGCTCATCCCAACAAGTGCCCTCCTTAATGCCCATCATCCATTTAGCCCATCCCCCCCCAGCAATCCTCAGTTTGTTCTCTGTATTTAAGAGTCTCTTGGGGACGCCCAGGTGGCTCAGTCGGTTAAGCGTCTGACTTCGGTTCAGGGCATGATCTCATGGTTCATAAGTTTGAGCCCCACATCAGGCTCTGCTGACAGCTCAGAGCCTGGAGCCTGCTTCAGATTCTGTCTCCCTCTCTCTCTCTCTGCCCCTCCCCTGCTCACACTCTGTCTCTCCTTCTCTCTCTCTCAATAATAAACATTAAAAAGAGTCTCTTATGGTTTGTCTCCCTCTCTGTGAAAAAACGGATCTAAAGCATATCTAAAAAGAAAACAATATACAGCTGTTGTGACAAGTTGGTCGCGCTCCCGCATTTAATTGCTCTGTGCCAGTCCCCTGCCGCATGGGCACACAGCACAGCCCTGATGACAAGAAGCAGAGTCCCAACCAGCCTGGGTCTGAGGAGCTGGCAGGCCACGCGTGCACCTTTCCTCAGGAAATGCAAAGTAGGTATCAAACTCCACAGCTTCCAGAAGTCAGGTTCAGGTGATCCTGTTTGCTATCTGAAGAGCTGCAGTCAGCTCTAAATTATACTTGGAGTATCCTCACCTACAGACATAATCTTGACGTAAATGTGACGTAAATGTGCTCACTTGACATAAGTGAGCACAGTCTGTCTGTATCCAGTCAATTACAATCATTCAATCCAATCAATTACAACCATTCAACTCTTGCTATTATTTTCCACTGGGCTACATTCTGATAAAGACCAAAATTGTGATACAGATCACTGTGGTCTTTAGCAGAATGTAGTCCAGTTGAAACAATAACAAGACACTAAAGATTTGTCTCTCAGTGACGAACATGAGAAGGAAGCATAATCATTCCCTTATTTTCGGAAAACCACGGTCACACATCCCCATGTTTACTGTAGCCTCATTTACAAGAGCCAAGACGTGAAAACAGCCTAAGTGTCCATCAATGGATCAATGGATCCAGAAAATGTGATCTACAGTGGAATATGATTCAGTCGTAAAAAAGAAAGAAATTCTGCCGTTTGTGACAACATGGTTGAACCTGGAGGGCATTATGCTAAGTGACATAAGCCAGACAGAGAAAGACACTGCATGGTCTCCCTTCTATGTGGAATTAAAAAAAACCTGAACTCAGAAATGGTAGTTGCCTGAGGTGGGGGTTGGGGGATATGGGTGAAGGGTCTCAAAAGAAACAAATATCCACTTATAGGAAAAGAAGTCCTGGGAATGTCATGTACATGCTGATGACTGTAGTTAATAATACTGTAGTGTATATTTGCAAGTTGCTGAGAGAGTAGATCTTAGAAGTTCTCATTACAAGAAAAAAAATTTGTAGCTATGTGTGGTGACTGGTGTTGACTAGGCTTATGGTGTTGATCATTTTGCAATATACATATAATTGGAATTATCAGGCTGTATGCCTATAAGGAATACAGTGTTATATGGTAATTATAATGGCTGCACGCTCACTTCTGCAAAGTCTCCACAGACACCCAAAAAGGAATAAATGGGGGCACCTGGGTGGCTCAGTCGGTTAAGCGTCCGACTTTGGCTCAGGTCATGATCTGAGTTCATGAGTTCAAGCCCCATGTCTGGCTCTGTGCTGACAGCTCAGGGCCTGGAGCCTGCTTCAGATTCTGTGTCTCCCCCTCTCTCTGTTCCTCCCCTGCTCATGCTCATGCTCCGTCTCTGTCTCTCTCTCAGAAATAAAATAAACATTAAAAAATTTTTAAAAAAAGGAATAAATGAGTTCACCTCATTTGCAAATGGCACAGGAATGTGGTTAGGTAGAGAATGATTCGTGTCAAATGGTATTAAAATGAAGTAAATAGGGGCGCCTGGGTGGCTTAGTTGGTTGAGCGTCCGACTTTCGCTTAGGTCATGATCTCACTGTTCGTGGGTTCAGGCCCCGTGTCAGGTTCTGTGCTGACTGCCAGCTCAGAGCCTGGAGCCTGTTTCAGTCTGTGACTCCCTCTCTCTCTGACCCTCCCCTGCTCACGCTGTCTCTCTCTCTCTCCTAGAAATAAATAAAACATTTAAAAAAATAAAATAAAATGAAGTAAATAAAAAAAATTAACCTGATGGAACACTAAGAGCCAGGAAAAATAGCACTCTCTGGCTCATGATTTAGATGAAAGGGACTGATTTTGGCACAGATACATCTGACATAAGCATTCTTCCCATTTCTAACCCCACCACCGACTCAAGGAAATCCCTCTCAAGTCTTTTGTACCAGTGTCTTGGCAGAAAAAGTTAGATCTGCAAGTACGGTCACATGTACATACACCAGCACAGGTTCAGCTAGGTTGAGAAAATGAGGGACAAGACAGAGAAGAAGACCACACTTGAAGGCTATGAACCCCTCTTCCTTTGTTTTTTAAGCGGGGGGGATTCTGTTTTATTGTGTTCAAAAACACATACCATCTTATTTACCACCTTAACCATTTCCAAGCGTACAGCTTAGGAGTGTGAAGTACATTATCATGCAAAAGATCTCTGGATCCTTTCCACAGTGAAAACGGAAACTCTACCTCCTTGAATATTTATGAACCTTTGCTCAGTGAGGCTCAGGTGGGGTCTTGGGCTCTGAACCCATGAGGTGAATATTCTCAACTTTGGAGAAGAAAGAGAAATGTGGTCTGGACAGAGTGGTGAAGTTCCTTTTTTATTCTCCCACACAGTTAAAGGCTGGCCCTAAAACAAACAAGATCACAGCCAGGGGATAGTTTAACCAAAGTTCAAGTGTCTGTGCACTCACACAGACAACATACATTGTGTCCAGCTCTGGGTAAATTCACTGTCATCGCCATATGACAAGAAGCTGTCTTACAACAGGATTTTAGTGGCTGGCCCCAAAGTTAGTCACTTTTCTTATTCAATATTCAACATACCTTGGAATCCTGAGACTATCTGGACGACATCTTCATACACCATTAGAGTCGCGGATCGTTCTGGAAGCAGGCCCAGGCTCAGTGAAGAAAATACTGCAGAAATAAAAATGGACATAAGGGAATTCTGACATTTAAGTCAAAATGCCCACTCCAATCTTGGGGTACTCTGCATTCTTTGTATTCTGATTTCAAATCAGCCAACAATATTAATTTTTAGCATTGTTATATAATAAGAAATATACTTGGTTTCTGCTCCCGGTTCCTGACACAGAGCTCCTAAATCCTTATAATTTCCTTGGTGGTAGGAGCATCTTTGGTTCTAATGAGGCAACTCTGGGTGGGCTCATGGATGGGGGCTGGTCACCAGAAAGACCAAGCTGTAAATAGAAGCTTGGAACTTTCAGCCTCACCCCTCTATCCTCTAGGGAGAGGAGAGGGGCTAGAGATTAAGTTCATAATCAATCATGCCTACGTGATGAAGCCTCCATGAAAATTCCAAAAGTACAGGGTTTGGGGAGTTTCCAGGTTGGTGAACGCATCTATGTGCCAGGAGGGTGGCACAGCTCAACTCCATGGGGACAGAAGCTGCCAGCCACACGCAGGACCCTTCTGGACAGACAAGTCTGTTCACCTCTTCATCTGGTAGCTCTTCCATATCCTTTATGATATCTCTTATGATAAACTGGCAAATGTAAATAAATGTTTTCTGGAGTTCTGTGAGCCACTATACCAAATAACTGAACCCAAAAGGGGTCGTAGGCACCCGATTCATAGTCGGTTACCAGAAACACAGGTGATACCCTGGGAGTCTGGTCTGAATCGGGGGGATGGGGAATCAGGGAAGAGTCTTGCAGGACTGTGCCCTTAACCTGTGGGGTCTGCACTAGCTCTGGGTAGTTAAGGTTAGAACTGAACTGAATTGTAGGACACTGAGTTGGCGTCCAGAGAGTTGGAGAATTGGTTGGTTTGAGAAAAAGCCCCATTCATTTGGTGTCAGAGTGTTGTGAGAAGAGAGAAGGGAACATTTTTGTTTTCATTTAAGTCTGATTAGCAAGAGACTTTCCAATTGCCACGGGAATACTGCAATCTCTCATATAATAACTGCTTACACTGCAACAGTCACTAGTTTCTATTCACTAGAAGATTTTTTGTTTTGTTTTGCTGTTTTAATTTTTATAAATGTTTTTAAAATTTATTTCTGAGAGAGAGAGACAGCACGAGCAGGGGAGAGTCAGAGAGAGCGGGAGACAGAGAATCTGAAGACAAGCTCCAGGCTCTGAGCTGTCAGCACAGAGCCCAACGCGGGGCTCAAACCCACAAACTGCGAGATCATCACCTGAGCCAAAGCTGGACGCTTAACCGACTGGGCCACCCAGGCGCCCCTCACTAGAAGTTTTTAGTAGAGATTCTGAATCTCTTCACATATATATTAAAGTTTATTTACTTATTTGGGGGGGGAGGGGCAGAGAGAGAGACAGAGGGAGAGAGAGAATCTCAAGCAGGTTTGGTGCTGTCAATGCAGAGCCTGACACAGGGCTTGAACTCACGAACCATGAGATCATGATCTGAGCTGAAGTCAGACACTTAACTGACTGAGCCACACTGGCGCCCCTTCACATTAGGGATATATTAAATTACACATTATATGAATGGAAAATATATAAAGTTAGGTATTAACATTAAAAAAAGACTTTAAAAATATGTGCTTAGGTTAACATATGCCATGTGGTAGAAGAACATTCCCTCCTATTCTGGAAACTAATAAGATGAGAGAACTTGTGCTATTTTAAAAATTCTTGCTTAAGGACCCAGACTTCCAACTACAAAATTCACAAAGCCTATAAGTTTCTGGACAGGATGTGAATCCAAGAGAAAACAAATAAAATGTATTATGGAATAATAATACTCACGAAGGTCACTGAACCCTTAGTAACATGTCAGAAATTACTCTAAGTGCTTTAACTTTGGTAATTTATTTAAATCGCAAAACAACCCTATGAAATAGATTTTTTTTTTAAATTTTTATTTAATGTTTATTTATTCTTGAGAGAGACACAGTGCAAGTGGGGAAGGGGCAGAGAGAGAGGGAGACATAGAATCTGAAGCAGGCTCCAGGCTCCAAGCTGTCAGCACAGAACCTGACTTGGGGCTCAAACTCACAAACCACCAGATCGTGACCTGAGCTGAAGTCGGATGCTTAACCGACTGAGCTACTCAGGTGCCCATATGAAATAGATATTAACTCGTCCATTTGACAGATAAGGAAACAGGCTTATAGATAAGGAATTAACTTGTCCAAAATCCCAAAGCTGATAAATACTAAATGCAGGACTTGAACTTGAACTCTGGTGTCTGTCCTCAACTGCTATGTGACACAAACTCAAAATCAGAGACCCCCTGGACTTTATCCTATCCAAGTTTAAAGATGAGGAAATCAAGGTCTAGAGAGGTAAAGTGACTTTCTGGGAAATGATCAGGGGCCAGAAACATCAAGTGCTAAGAACACCTATTACTTAGCACCACTGCTCTTAATAGTGCCAGAGGGGACCATTGAGCTGGCCCTGGACATGACCTCTCTTCATATACCCTCTACAGTCAACTTATTTAGCTGCCATTATATACGAGGCCCAGTGCTGGACACGGGCAACAGATCGACGCTGGGGGTAGAACGTGCCTACGAGGCTCTACATTTGAAGAGAACTGGGACACAGAAGTAGCCACTCAATGAGTGGATGGTGACCATGAGCATCAATAAGAATGCACCTTGTGGGGCACCTGGGTGGCTCAGCTGGTTGAGCATCTGACTTCAGGTCCGGCCTTCATCTCGAGGTTCATGAGTTTGAGTCCCATGTTGTGCTCTGTGCTGACAGCTTCAGACCCTCTATCCCCTTTTCTCTGCCCCTCCCCCACTCATACTCTCTCTCAAGAGTAAATAAAATGTTGAGGTGCCTGGGTGGCTCAGTTGGTTAAGCATTTGACTTCAGCCCAANTCTGCCCCTCCCCCACTCATACTCTCTCTCAAGAGTAAATAAAATGTTGAGGTGCCTGGGTGGCTCAGTCGGTTAAGCATTTGACTTCAGCCCAAGTCATGATCTCACAGTTTGTGGGTTCAAGCCCCGTGTTGGGCTCTGTGCTGACAGCTCAGAGCCTGGAACCTGCTTCAGATTCTGTGTTTCCCTCTCTCTGTGCTCCTTCCCTGCTCATGGTCTATCTCTATTTCAAAAGTGAATGTTAAAAAAAAAAATAAAAAAAGAATAAATAAAATGTTAAAAAAAAGAATGCCAAATTAGTTTCCACATAACACTCAGTGCTCATCCCCATAAGTGTCCTCCTCTATGCCCATTCCCCCCTCCCCCCCACATCCATCAGTCCTCAGTTTTTGTCAGCATTCAAGAGTCTCTCACAAAATGAATTACCTTCTATTAGTTTGGGGCTCTGAATTTATATAAGATAATTTTTTTTTAAATGGTGGCCATGTTTTAGTCACTGACATATGTTATTTTGTGAGTTTCTTTTCTTTTAAATTTAACTTTCAATATATCAAGATAGAGGCATCAGACTCAAGAAATTCAAATAAATAAAATGAAATAAACACAATTTCTAAACATTTTTGAAAAAAAAAAAAGAATGCATCTTGGTGCTGTGGAAACAATCTGGTGATTTCTCAAAATATCACACACAGAGTTGCCATATGACCCAGCAATTCCACTTCTAGGTATAGACCCAAGAGAACTGAGAATACATGTTTGCACGAGAACTTATACGTGAATGTGCATGGCAGCATGAGTGATAGTAGCCAACAAATGGAAACACCCCCAAATCCACCAACCAATGAACAGGATAAAAAAAATGTGGTCCATCCATATAATGGAGCATCATTCATCCATGAAAAGGAAGAATGTACTGATTCAGGCTGCAACATGGTTGGACCATGAAAATGTTATGTGAAGTGAAAGTTGGCAGGTATGGGGCGCCTGGGGGGCTCAGCTGGTTAAGCGTCCCATCCCGACTCTTGATTTCGGCTCAGGTCCTTTTCTCACGGTTCAGGGATCAAGCTGTGTGTTGCGCTTTACGCTGACAGTGCGGAGCCTGATTGGGATTCTCTCTCTCCGTCTTTCCACCTCTCCCCTAATTCGTGCACGTTCTCTTTCTCTCAAAATAAATAAACATTAAAAGAAAAAGATGTCAGAAACAAAAGGTTACATATCGTAAAGTTACATTTATCTGCCATGTTCAGAACAGGCCAACCACAGAGATGGAGAGGAGGTCGGGGTTGCCAGGGCCTGGGCGGAGTGGGTAACAGTAAGTCGACTGTAATGGGTCTGAAGTTTTTTTCAGGGGTTCACAAAATATTCTGAGATTAGTCAGTGGTGATGGTTGTATCATCTTGTGAACTGCACACTTCAAAATGGTGAATTTAATGGTATGTGAATTATTATTTAAAATACAAAAACAGGAAAAAAGAAATAAAAGAATTCGTCTGAGAAGTTCAAAGTTGGGAGAAAAATCCACACCAGGCTGGGGTACGCATGATCAGGGAATGCATGTGAGCCAGGACTAGAGTGGGGAGCCCTAATTTGGATAAATCCTTCACAACCACTTCAAAGGTACACCTGACCTTCTTTAACACTGACGCCTTCAGCCAATGGCAGTGAGTACCTAATGGCCCGGAAGAAAGGGTCACTGTAGCGATACTGCCTGCATGGGCCGCCCTGCCCCATTGGAGAATTCACACGCATCCTGAGCGGTGTTTCCTGGGCCCTGAGAAGCTCCGTGCTGACTGGGTGGGGAACTCTGAGCTCCGAAATCACCTGCGATCAGTCTCTCGAGATATGCGTGACCATCGCGGGGTGTTCTGTAAACACTTCTAACTAAAACACTCGGTACTTCCATAATAACGCATCTGCTCCAGCGAACTTTCCCAGACTTTATTTTCTAGGGGACGGAAAAACGGTCTTTTGTGACTGAGTGCTGAGTGGCAGAGCAGACGCCACAGGGGCTTCCTGGAGCAGGACGGAAGGGACTGCCCGCCTTAAATCGACTGAGTGCCCCGGGAGGGCAGGAGGTGGCAGAGAGACTCTCGGATGCCCAGCAGAGAGGAGATGCTCACGGACGTCTGGGGATTCTTATCTTACCAGATAGATGTTTGGTTTTTGGTAAGGAGAGAGAAAGGAACACCTAACTCGACCTGGGAGAGTCAGGGAGACTTCATGGAGCAGAAAAGAGCCAGGCTGGGCACTGAGGACAGAAGACGACCTTGCTAAGAAAATGTCAGTAAAGGAATAACAGTGCAGACACACAGGGTGGGCAAAACGTCAGTTCACAAGAGAGGTAACAAACTGCCTAGGCGTCTAGACCATGAGATGTGTAAGGGAGAAGCAGCTAGGGGAGGAGCGTCTAATTGTATATTATATATACAGTCTTTTAATTTTAATGTTTCTTTATTTTTGAGAGAGAGAGACACACACAGAGCATGAGCAGGGGAGGGGCAGAGGGAGAGGGAGACACAGATTCCAAAGCAGGCTCCAGGCTCTTAGCTGCCAGCACAGAGCCCGACACGGGGCTCGAACCCGTGAACTGTGAGATCATGACCTGAGCCGAAGTTGGACACTTAACGAACTGAGCCACCCAGGTGCCCTTGAACTGCATTGTATATAGCTGAATTTGTTTCATTTGCTTGCTCTCCTTATGCTGGGCTTGCCCCCTCCAATCTACACTTCCTCCCTTGAAAGGACAAAACCAACACCTTCTCCAGGAACTACTGTCAAGGACGAAAAAAAGAAATCTATTCCAACATCTCTAGAGGGTGCACATGCAAACAAAACCATGTGTGCGTGTGTAGCGAAGAAAGCATTTTTTAGTTTTAAAGTTTCATCATATTTTAGGGGAGGCTTCCTACTTTTCTCTATTCCTTGCCCAGTTATCTGCAATACCAACAGCATTATCTTTTTATATTTAAAAAATTATTTATTTATTATTATTTGAGAGAGAGAGAGAAAATAATCAAAGACATGGTGGGTCCCTGAAAGTTATTTAGTCTAGTTAATATGGTTTTAGAAATAAGGAACGTGGGTTTGGAAAGCCGTGATGGGACCCCAGATGAGGCAGCTGGGGGTGGGCAGGGCAGGAACCCATGTGTCTTGATGCCTAGTTCCAATCTCTTCCAATTAAACTACATCATTCCCATTATTTCACTCACTTAAGAAAATGATGATTGTAGAAGTGGTTGCTTTTTCTCCAATAATCATATTAACAAAGTCAAAACAAATGCAATTAAAGTATGATCATGTTAACAAAGTCAAAACAAATGTAATTAAACTACAGTGAATGTTCATTATTTGTGGAATTGGGATTTGCAAATGTGCCCACTTGCTAAAATTTATAAATAAATAGACCCCAATAATCAATCCTCAAGATGCTTTCTTATGTTTTTTAATGTTTATTTATTTTTGAGAGAGAGAGAGAGAGGATCTGAAGCGGGCTCTGTGCTGATGGAGAGCCCGATGCAGGGCTCGAACTCACAAACCACGAGATCACCCCCGAGCTGAAGTTAGAGGCTTAACTGACTGAGCCACCCAGGCACCCACATGATGTATTCTATGTGCAAGTATGGAAAGGTCAAAAATCCGAGTCTTGGATGCACACATTCCCAGCTGAGGTCGGACAAGGCGACGCTCTGCATTTTCCTTTCAGCTCTCATATTGCAAGCATCCTCTGGCGATCTATTTAGTGCCAAGTTTTTCATATTCCTGTGTTTCTTTTCAGGATTTTGCCATTTAACATGGCCCCAGGGCAGAACGCTGACGTGCTGTCTAGTGTTCCTAACTGTAGGAAGGCTGGGAGGTGCTCATGGGAAAACTATATGCTAGATAAGCTTTGTTCAAGCATGAGTTACGGAGCTGTTGGCCAGGAGTTCCATGTTTATGAACCAATGGTATATATTAAATAACATGTCTTTAAATACCCCACATAAACCAAGGGGATGCATTGCTTGTCTGGTGAAAATGTTATGACAGGAGGCTCACAGGACCCTAACCCTGAATTTTCCCTAGAGCCAGTGGCTCAGTATCGACTCAGCCAGTACCCGTGGAGACTTCATAGAACCAACTGCTATTACATGTGCAGCCGCCCTTCCAGCAAAGGTGGAATTGTGGTATCTGGATACCATCTAATCTTCCCCTGTTCCCAGTGATTTCCCAGTGTGAAAAATGGAGGCGGTCGAACATTTTCTTCATGTATCATTCAGTCAAGATCATCTTCCTATTCTGTGAGGCTTCTCTGGTTCTGTCCCAGGCCTGCCCCCCATGCTTCAGTGAGTTCGTGGTTCCCAACGATGCTAATGACCACACCTCTACCTCCAAACCTCTTGAATACCCTCAAGTCATTTCAAACTAAAGGCTGAACACCCTTGTGTCCAAGAGGCAGCCCAAATCCAATCTCCCCTGCTCTAAACTCATCAACTATGACCCCAGCACTCTTTCTTTCCCTCCCATCTCCCCCACCCCCAATAACATCTGCATCCACGTCTGCCTGAGCCCCAAGCCGGGGGAGAGGATGCACTCTCTCCCAGTGGGGGAGAGAGAAGGGGGCCTCTTTGAACTTAGCTGCATCAATTGAGTCAACTTTAGGGACCGCGGAGCAGGTGGGTCTCTCAACTCCACTGCCCATCTGTTCTATCGGCTCCGTCACCAGCTAGAAACGCGAGATCCAACTTACAGTTCTTCTATTTTGTCCTTTCCCTTAACTCTCTCCCATCTGTTCCCCGAGGCTTTCTGCATTTTGCCTGCTAAATATTTCTCCGGTTTATCCCCTCTGCTCTGAGATTTTTCCAAATGATCTCTCTCCTCAGTTGTATCTATATCAAATCTGCTTTCCATAGCTCCAGAGAAGTGTAGTGAATGCTTTTTATCTGTAAGTATCAGGGGGTGGGGGTGGGGAGTTACTTGTTAAAGTGCAGACTTCTGGATCAATGTCACTAGGCTGAATGGGTGAGTCCTGGAACCTATTTTTTACGGCACCTTCTGATACTAACATCTATTCACCCTCCAGACTCAGCTCCCCTCCCGCCCCCTCCAGGAAGTCTTCATTCCCTCTCCTAGGGTGACCAGCTCTCCGCCCCCACCCCCTACGTACATAGACACACAAGCATCTCCTTGGACGGGACTGACTTCTGCGATTGACTACGTAACTCCCAAACTACGTTACAAACTCTTGCAGGGGCAAGTTCTCTGTCTCTAGATCTGTATTCTCAGGGGCCAGAGAAGTTCCAGGGCACATAGTAGGTGCTTAATAAATGTAAACTGAACTATAGAGAACTTTGTGAATGAGGGTAGATGCCAGGGCTCTATGAGACAGGTGCAGCCACACTTGGCTGTACCATGTGTCCCCAGAGGCAGTGGGGACCCTGATGGAGTGTGTCCCGGGGTGCGGTGGCAGACAGGAGCACTGACACTGATATTTTGCTAGCCACTGTGCTATTTCTTGAGCCCCTACTATGGTTCAGGCCCTGTAAGGTAGTTTATGTCTGTTAGCTGCTTTTTAAAAAATGTTTGTTTATTTTTGAGATAGAGAGCACCAGTCAGGGTGGGGCAGAGAGAGGGAGACATGAACTCATGAACCGTGAGATCATGACCTGAGCTGAAGTTGGATGCTCGGCTGACTGAGCCACCCAGGTGCCCCTGTTAACTGCTTTTTAATCAGAGTGACTCTACCAGGTGGTATCAGCTCCATTTTACAGAGTCTGGCAATGAAGGCAGAGGGCGCAAGCACAGCCTAGGCACCAGAGCCAGGTCAGCAGGTTGGTTTCCAGACTCCAGCGCTCAGCCACTCCTTGTCCCGCACATCATCTTGGTGCCAACAGATCATGTGGTCGAGGCAGTGGCTGGATCCTGAGGTGAGGGGACAGAGGCGGGACCATGTCCAGCTCCCTACCTACCCTGTCCAGAGCTCAGTCTGGGTCAGGTACTGTCCTTGTTCGTCGTGGGAGACCAACGTTTTGAAGCGGTGAATAGTAATTTAAAACTGATTTATGATAACAAACGTGTGTCTGGTCTTCTACACCTGTAGAATTTCCCAAGTGATAAGAGCCATGAAAGTGACTTCTGTTATCATGACAGGTCCCTTTCAATGCAGCTTTAGCTAATGAGGTGACTTTTGGAAAGTCCCTAGATAAGCTAAGGGGTGGGGCTGGTTGAGGAGAACCAATCAAGTGATGAAGGGCTAGAACTTTCAGCTCCTCCCCTTTGACCACGGGGAGGGCAGAGTGGCTGGAGGTGGAATCAATCACCAGTGGACAATGAGTGGATCAGTCCTGACTATGTAATGAAGCCTCTATACAAACCCAGTGGGATGGGGTTCAGGGAGCTTCCAGCTTGGTGCACCCAGAGGTGCTGAGAGGTGAGAAGGCATGGAAACTCTGAGCCTTTCCTACATAACTTGCCCATATCGTCTCCTCTATCTGGCTGTTCTTTTTTTTAAAATTTTGATTGATTGATTGATTGATTGATTGATTTAATTTCTGAGAGAGAGAGAGACAGACAGTATGAGCAGGGGAGGGTCAGAGAGAGAGAGGGACACACAGTATCTGAAGCAGGCTCCAGGCTCTGAGCTAGCTGTCAGCACAGAGCCTGACGTGGGGCTCGAACCCATGAGATCATGACCTGAGCCAAAGTCGGACGCTTAACCGACTGAGCCACCTAGGCGCCCTGGCTGTTCTTTTAATAGCCTTTGTAATAGACCAGTGATCTCATAAGTTAACTGTGTCAAAGCAAAACAAAACAAAACAAAAAAACACGAAAAACCCACAGTCCCAAAATGGCATCACTTAGGCCAAGTCACCAAACTGGAACTTAATACCTAACCTACCTGCAGTTTCAATGTCCCCCAGAAATTCACTTTTAACTGGGTCAGTCAGGAATTTTTTGGTCAGCATCCGTGAGGTCATCTGTCACATGCACCCTCTCCATTCCCCCTCAAGAGAAGACTAGGTGGGCACCTAATACGCTCCCCTCCCCTTCCCCCTATGGGAAATTGACCTTGCCTGAAGCAATGCTTTCTAATCTTTTGCTAATAACTCCACCCTGCCCATGAAAACCTTCCCTTTTGTTCAACTCCTTGAAACTCCCCTGTACTTGCCGGATGGATGCTGCCTGACTGATGAATCACTTAATAAAGCCAAACAGACCTTCAAATGTACTTGGCTGACTTTTGTTTTTTAACAACCGTTTTACCTGAGTTCAGTGAGCCACTCTAGCCAACGAGTAGAACCGAGGAGGGGGTGGGGAACCTCTGATCTATATAGTGAGGGAGTCACGTGGGACTGAGCCCTTAACCTGTGGGATCCAATGCTCTCTCCAGGTACACCGTGTCAGAACTGAGCTCAACTGAAGGATGCCCAGCGGATGTCTGAGAATCTGAGAACTGCTGGGTGTATGGAAAAAAACCCACACGGCTGTGACCAGAAGTGCCAGAAGTGAGCAAGAGCATTGAGGAGACAGAGAAGTGTGTTTTCCCTTAGCAGGTGAGAAGGAGGAAAGGAGAAACACAGTATCCCCATCATCCCCTGCCTCTCTGGCCAGCGTGACTCTCGGGCCGTGAAGCAGGAGGAAGCTCCCTTCCAGAACACCGCCCCAATCAACAAGGGACCCACCAGGATGCTGAGGCAATGGGGAGAAACTCTATAGTTTTTGATTCTGTTGTGTATAAACCAAGGGAGGGCCCCACCTCCTTCATACAGGACCTTACTTTTCCTTCCCATGAGAGGACCCAACAAGTAAAGCAAACACTAAACCCCTATTTTCCTTTTTTTTTTTTTTTGGCAGTAGAGGGCGATCATTTTCTTTTTTTCTTTCTTTTTTTAAAATATAATTTGTTGTCAAATTGGCTAACATACAGTGTACAGTGTGCTCTTGGTTTAGGGGGAAGATTCCCCTGCTTCATCGCTCACATACAACACCCAGGGCTCATCCCAACAAGTGCCCTCCGCAGTGCCCATCACCCTTTCCCCCTCTCCCTTGTCTGCCCCCCCATCAACCCTCAGTTTGTTCTCTGTATTAAGAGTCTCTTGTGTAAACCACTATTTTCAAAATCGCTTGTGCGCCCGACTCCAGCACAAGCCAGTCCCACGAGCCGTGCATCGCAGAAAGGTCGGGCCAGCCTTACCAGGTAACCGGATTGGCTTCCACGGGGCAGAGTTTGGCACGTAGGCGTGCTTCGTGGCGGTGACGATCAGCTGACTGCCCAGCTTATACTGGAACTTGATGAAGGCGACGCCATCCGTGCCCGACGTGCCAGAGGCAACGGAGACCTGGTTGGTGAAAATCTCGATGAGCGCATCTGAGACGGGCTGGTGGGTGCTGGCGTCACTGACGTGGACCTTCAGCGTAACCTCTGGAGTAAGGAAAAGGCAACAAAGAATGGCTGCTCTTACCTGGGCCACCTCAACAACGAGGCTGCCCTCGCTGCTCAGAGTGGAGAGGGGGCTGTGCTAGGAAAATCTAGATCTACATTCAAAACATGAGTCCTTGTAGCCAGGGAACATTTTCTTGTTGGAGATCCTTTTTTTGACTTCCATGATTTCCTCCCCCCACCCCTGCCCCAAGCCAGTGCATGTCACAGACTGCCTTTGGCTTTGCTCTTCCCTGCTCACACCAACAAATCACTGAGAGAACAATCCTCTGCCTTTAGGACACTGCGTGACAAACACAGTACTCGTTTATCCTTCCCAGCGTTGCCAGCAAACAGGCTCAAACAGAGCTGGGGCTGCTTCAGAAGGACCCTGGGCTCTGAAAGAGTTGCACCCAGTGTCTTCAACAGCCCTGCTGAACGTGCACGGGAGGCGGCCAGGATCGCTGTGCTGGTGGTCATGAACACCAGACGGAAAAGCACCCCAAACTGTCTTAAAAAGGTGGGCCTGCAGGCTGGGAAAGAAGCTTCCAGGAAGAAAAAAAAAGAGTAAACATTTGAAAAGATAGAGGAACCTGAGGTAGCAACAGAGGCAAACCCAGATCATGAATGTGGCGGGTATATGGATCCAGATGCACGTTAAAAACCCAAAATGGAATGAATGGCTTTCATTCATTCATGCCAGAGACGTTTGTTGAGCTGCTACTCTGGGCCTAGAACTGTGAGCAATTATGCAAGTTACGGTGATGGAGACAAGTGAGTACGCAGGCAGGGGCTATGGTGGGAGACGTCTGGTGTAGGCACAAAGCGGGGCAATGCTGGAACAGCATATGCAAAGGCTCAGAGGCAAGAAAAACCCATGCTTCCTGGAGAAACACGAATAGGTTCTGCAAGATGACAGACAGTGTGAGGGGCATGAAGCCCTGTGAGAGATTAGTCTGGAGAGGCGAGTGGGGACCAGACCCCTCAGGGCTTTTGAAGGGACCTAAGAGGCTCATTCTTGATGCTAAGGGCAATGGGAAGTCACAAAGGTTTTTAAACAGGGGAGTGGAGATTAAATTTAGTATAGAAACATCAGGCTCTGGGTAAAGGATGGACGGGGAAGAGGCAAGACTGGAGACTGAGCATGTGGTTAGGAGGCCTCTGTAATGACCCAGGAAGAGAGGAGGTGGACCAGACTGCAGCATCACAGTGGATGTGAATTACAAGACACCAGCACAGGGCTCCAAAGCAATCAGAGGCGTATCCTGCTCCAGGAAACCTCTATGCCTGGGTGTGCAAAGAGTGGCTGGCGCTCAGTGCTAGAAGTCCTCTGAGACACACACAGCCCCTCCCTGCCACACATTTTGAGCTGCCTCAGATCTTTTTTATTTAAAAAAAATTTTTTTTAACATTTATTTATTTTTGAGACAGAGAGAGACAGAACACGAGCTGGGGAGGGGCAGAGAGAGGGAGACACAGATTCAGATGGCTCAGTCGATTAAGCGTCCGACTTCAGCTCAGTCATGATCTCACGGTTCATGAGTTCGAGCCCCAAATTAGACTCTCTGCTGACAGCTCGGAGCCTGGAGCCTGCTTGGGATCCTGTCTGTCTCTTTCTGCTCCTCCCCGGCTCGTGCTTGATGTCTCCTTCAAAAATAGACATTAAAAACACTCAATCTCTTGAAACCTTGTAGACAGGAAAAGAAAGATGCTAGAGTAGCTGAACTTGGCTTCTTGATTCAGGGAGAGAACCAATGTCCAAAGAGGGATAAAATCAACATCATGGAAAGGAAGGAAAAGACATCGAAAAATATACTGAGTTAATCCCCTCCAATCTTATCAGTTATCTGAATGCAGATGTTCAGGATGTACGCCACACACGTGTTTTCTTATTTAACTCAACTCTTTAGGTCCCCAGGTGGCATGCGAAGTTATAATGTAAATTAACTCCGCTTTTGTTAATACTCACAGAGCAGAAATCCCCTAGAACAGGTTGACTGGAAAGGCTTTGTAGGGTTGCGGTGATGATTTATGTAACTTTATGGTCACGGAACATTTACTAACAATTGGGATTATAGGGTTTCTGCTCTCTCTTCACTGCTGCTTCCTAAGAGCAGATAAGAGTTGGAAAAGGCTAGCGGACTCTTGAATCAACAGAGGAAGGAGTTTTACTATAATCGATGTCCTCGATTCTACGACTGGAATTTCTTCCAATTTAGAGAGGCCTACTTCATGTTCTGCAATTATATACTTTGAAAGAGGTCATTTTGTTGCTTCTTTTGGTATGAGAGGATGTGGGAACATGTCAGTATGCTGGGGGATTATTACAGACTACTGGAGTATCATTGTTCTAGAGTAACATTGAGAATCAGCTTATCCATTCAACAGCAAACAAAATTGTTCCCACCAAGGGAGTAATCTTAGGACGAGGTGAGGCACTATTTACTGCCATGATTCTCATTTTGCAGATTAAAAGAAGACATTATGAACGGCCCAAACCCAACTACGCATGAAGATGCTCTCTGTGTCTCTGTTAGTCAGTGGGAGCTTAGAGATCTCGCTGCGCTCCCTGATTACTACACTGACATTAGGACACCATTCTTTTACATCCATCACCAAGTTCTGATTCTGATTCCAGAAAATATGACACAAAACAGGCCTTCTTTCCCATCGTTGTTAATGCTGCCCTGTTTCAGACCTTGGCCATCTCTCACCCAGACTGCGCCACCTCTCCACAGAAACTACCACTGTCTTCACGCCTGCCCCTGGAATCCCACTGAAGCCACACAGAGCTGACACACTGATCTACTTCCTGTCCACCCTTCAAGCCCCCCACCAAATATGGCCAGATGCCAAACATGGCCAGTTGCTATTTTTCAGTGACCCATGAGCTAAGAATGGTTTCTTACTCTTAAAAAAAAAAATCAAAAGAATAATAGTTCGTGTCAGAGGAAGATTATGTGGAATTCGTGTCCATAAAGTTTTATCAGAACACAGCCACAGCCATTTACATATTGTCTAAGGCTGTTTTTGCATTTCAGGGGTGGCATTCAGGAGTTTTGATCTTATGGCTTACAAAGCCAAAACTATTTATTTTTGGCTCTTAAAAGCTGTCAGGGTGCACCTGGGTGGCTCAGTCGGTTAAGCACCCAACTCTTGATTTTGGCTCAGGGCATGATCTCAGGTTCATGGGATTGAGGCCTGTGTCAGGCTTTGCTCCGGCAGCATGGAGCCTGCTAAGGATTCTCTCTCTTCCTCTTCTTCCCTCACTCAGACACATACACTTTCCCTCAAAATAAATAAACATTTTAAAAATATCTGCCAGTCCCCGACCTACAGGAATATTTCAAGGCACCTGAGGACTTCCACAATAGACACCCTCAACCTCTCATATCCATCTCCCAAAACTGTGTACCCTGGCACTGCTCCTTCATTTCTACTTCAGTCAGTGTTTACTGCAGGCTGACTATATGAGCAGACAAGATGATCAAACCCCTGACCTTAATGAACATTCTCGCTTTAGATACTAAATAAACAGCAACTGTAATTACGAACTGGGCATCACAGTACAGCATTTTGGGGGGCGTTAGGGACACCCTTTCAACAGGTCCCCTGTTGGGAAGGACACACAGGAAGCAGCCAGGCAAAGGTGCGGGGAGAGGTGCAAATGCCCTAAGGTGAGAATGGCCTGGCTGCTGGGACTGAATAAAAACCAGTGAGGAGGGAGAAGCCGGCGTGCAGCCAACCACCTCCTGATGCTGCACCGTCCAATATGGCGGCCACCAGCCACATATGGGCATCTGAATTCAAGTTTAAAGGAATCAAAATGAAACTCAATCAGAAACTGAGCTGCTGGGTCACACCAGGCACATTTAAAGGACTCTACGGCCTCAGGTGGCCAGGGGGCTGCCACAGTGGCCGGCACGGACAGCTCACTTCCAGCATCACATGTGGTGGTGCTGGACAGCGCCCGTCACGTACTACAGTCTCAGAATCTGAGCAAAGACCTGAAGGCATCTGATAGGTTGGGTGAAGAAAATGTATCAGAGGGTGGCTCTGGAGCAGCCGTTGGCAGCGACTTAAAAGGCTCTGTGTTCTCTATCCTGCTCCCCAAGATCTCCAGTCCTCATTTCCTATGCGGCCCCCATTCAAGGACAACAAAGAGGAAAGGTTCTGGAAGCATGCTTTGTGCTGAATGTTTCTTTGCTTGGCACACTCTTCCCCAACACCCTTCCATGTACCTGGGTCCCTCACCTCCTCGTCTGCTTCATCTGCTTAAATGTCACCTCCTGAATGAGGCCTTTACTGACCACCAGTTATTTTTTCTAACTTTTATTACAGAAAGTTTAGAACAGCTAGAAAAATAGAATATATGAGGAAACCCTCTGCACTGATAAAGTTTCAAACACCAACTTTCTACCATTTTTGTTTTATCTATTCTCCCAACTCAATTTTTTCCTTCCTTCTTTTTTTTTGCTCAAACATTCTGAAGTAGAGGTGTCTGGGTGGCTCAGTAGGTTAAGCGTCCGACTTTGGCTCAGGTCATGATCACCTGGTTCACACATTCGAGCCCTGCGTCGGGCTCTGTGCTGACAGCTCAGAGCCTGGAGCCTGCTTCAGATTCTGTCTCCCTCTCTCCCTCTGCCTCTCCCCTGCTCACACTCTCTCTCCCAAAAATTAAAAAAAAAAAATTAAAACAAAACACCAACATTCTAAAGCAAATCTCAGACAATGATATTAGGTCACATTATTTCCCTGTAAATATTTCAGTTTACCACAGATAAGAACTTTAAAAATAACCAACCTCTTTGTATCATCTTATACTCAGCAAATAGGTTTCTCTGCTTGCCCCAAGCAATTATTTTAACGATTCCTACTGTCCTATCTAAAATGCCCATCCCAACCCCACCCATCCCAACCCCATCCCAAAAGCATCTGGTACGTAGATGCTTCTGATGCTGTCCTGCTTTGCTTTTTCTTCTATGCACGACATTTAGCAATTCTATCATGTTTCTGTGACTTGTATGTTTATTAACTGTCTGACTCCTCCAGATTGCCAGCTTTGAGAGAGCTATTTCATCTGTTTCTTCCCTTCTTCATTCATGTATTCCAAGCACAATAATGTCCAGCACATAGTAGGCACTCCGTATGTATGCTGAATGAGTCACTAACACTGACAGGCATTTCCAGGTATAATCTGGTACATGGACTAAATATCCCTGGTTGGTTTTTTGTTGTTGTTTTTGCTGCTGTTATTTCATTTATTTCCTAGTCACTATTGCTTTAAACAGACACTATCGAAATTCATTAGAAAAGCATTAATTTAGATTATTAGATTAGATCTAATTAATTAAATTAGAGAGCTAATGTGTTGTAATAATCAGAAAATATTTATTAATCAGCTACGATATGTGTAGTATAATATTCGGCACTGTAGGAGATTAAAAATAGAAGAAAAAAATATGGCTTCTGTTTTTAAGAAGTTTAGGGTTTTGGGGGGCAGCAGGGGAGGTCAGACCAGCCGGCGAGCCAGAGAATGAAAGGGATGAACCTGGATGAGGCAGAGCAAAAAATAGAGCAAAGAGGAGACTAATAAGGTCTGGAGTTGACAAACAAAAACAAGGAGAACAGACCCAAAAGCCCTGCGGAGGCAGAGGTGACGTAGGGGTGAGACAGGAGAAGATTTATAAGGGGGTGCCTGTGAGCGTACTGTTAACTGGGTCAGGCGGCACCGGCTGTATAGACAAGTCCTGCATGAATACTGGCCCTGATGATTATGGTCTTTCGAGTTCAATGCGGGATGCTTCTGGAAGAGACGAGAACTGAAAGGAGGCTGGCAGTATGGGTAGTGTGGGAAGACAAGGCGTCTTCTGAACAGCCTTCCCTACTTGACTGTGTTCCCACATTACACATGCAGCCAAAGGCGGACGCCAGAAACTTGGTTTCCCAGCCTCCCTGGTGGCTAAGGAGAGGCAACTGGGCTCTGCTCATCTGACGTCATCTGCTGGGTTGTGATTTAGAAGATGGCAACATAAAAACACAGGTGCTTTTTTTTTTTTTTTACATTTTTTAAATGATTTTATTTATTTCTGAGAGACAGAGAGAGACAGTGTGAGCAGGGGAGGGTCAGAGAGAGAGGGAGACACAGAATCTGAAGCAGCTCCAGGCTCTCAGCTGTCAGCACAGAGCCTGACGCGGGGCTTGAACCCATGAGCTGTAAGATCATGACCTGAGCCGAAGTCGGACGCCCAAATGACTGAGCCACCCAGGCACCCCCACAGGTGCTTTTTCTGACCAGAGGAGGGTGCATGTGGGTTGGGGCCAGCAGTGGGAGCCACCCTGGCTCAGAGCAGGAGGGAGACAGGGCATCCCCAGCTCAGCCTTGCCTGTGGCTTAGGCAATGTTCCGGCTGCGAGCGTGGTCCTCCCGGAGAACTCCTGAATGCTTTAATGATGTCTTCTCTAGTTAGAGCAGCTAGAGCAGCTCATGGCACTTGCACTCCTCAAGCTCTGTCCTGTCCTAGCAGGACACCATGCAGCTGAGGACCATCTCTTTGGAGCTGCCCCCACCGGGGCCTCCTCCCACCCTCTGGCCTAACTGTGCAGTATCTGTGATGGTTAGTTTCATGTGTCCACCTCACTGGGCCATGGGGTGCCCAGGCTTTTGGTCATCATTATTCTGGGTGCTTCTACACGGTGTTTTTGGATGAGATCAACATTTAAATTAGACTGAGTAAAACACACTGCTTTTCTTTCTTTAAAAAAAAATTTTTTTTAATGTTTATTTTTGAGAGTGAGAAGAAGAGAAAGAGTATGAGTGGGGGAGGGGCAGAGAGAGAGAGGGAGACGCAGAATCCAAAGCAGGCTCCAGGCTCTGAGCTGTCAGCACAGAGCCCAACACGGGTCTTGAACCCACGAACTGCGAGATCAACCTAAGCCTAGGTTGGACACTGAACCGACTGAACCCACCCAGGTGCCCCAACAGATTGCTCTTCTTAAAGAGTGGGCCCCATCCAATCAGTCGAAAACTTGAATAGAACAAAAAAGGCTGATCCTCCTCCAAGTTTCTCCTGCTTCTGAACTGGGACACTGGCTTTTCCTGCTTTCTGACTTGCACTGAAATGCAGGCTTTTTCTGTGCCTCCAGTCTGCCAGGCTTTGGACTGAAACCACCCCTCGGCTCTTCTGGGCCTCCAGCTTGCTGATTCATGCGGCAGATCTTGGGACTTGAGTCAGTTCTGTATTATAAATCTTGTTCTACAGAAACATGCATTCTATTGATGCTGTTTCTCTGGACAACCCTGCCCAACATAATACCCATCCTGTGTTCCAATGGTGTCTGTTGGTGGCAGGCGGCCCCCCGGAATGTGTGCTCGGGACTCTCCCCACTACACACTCTTACTCAGCAATGTATTTCAGGATCAGGAATTCAGTCACCGCCTCTAGAGCATTCTTCTCACATGTTCGCCAGTCAGTGAAAGAATCAAGAAGGAAGCAACAAGGACTCAGAAGGCATTCTCCTTCCGCCATGATTCATGGCTCCTTTGCTCTTGGCAAATGTGCAGTTTGGCTCTGTGGGCACAAGTCAGTCCCTTTGAAGTAGTACAGAGAGCATCTGCTTTGTGGGTAGAAAATGAAACATTATCTTTTAGTCATTTCCTTTCTTCTGCCACAGATTTAGAACTAAATGCAACAAGGCTGTTTCAAATTGTCAGTCTCAGAGAGGCCACCAGTTCAGTGGCGAGTGTAGAGCAAACGTAAGGGCAAGAGGAAGATGGTACGCACTTTGCAGATGGACAGAGGGAACCCCATTCAATTTTATGAACACGCTGCCCCAAACACCGAGGGGTCTTGTTTTTCTCTCTCCTCCTTCTCCTTCAAATACTTTAGGCCTTGAGTTACTTCCCTACAAATGACAGAACACATTATTTCATAATCTCTCATCCCAACTCCAAACCTAGTATCTCAGTCTCTCTCTTACGGTTCTGTGCTAACACGGACTACTCCACGTTGCAAAGTCCTTTGAGGTTTTCGCTGGGGACCGGGCTGGGAGGCCACTTTCACCTGCTCTTTGAACCGCTTACGCTATGTAATCAAACTAATCCTGGCTTCTTCTGGGACGAGAAAGTGGAGTTCGTAGACTCCATCTTTTGTTTTTGTTTCTGTGAAGTTTTTGGCTTCCTCTGGCTGTTTTTCATTCCCTTTTATATCCCTTCAAATTAGTCTTTATTCTGGGATTTTGATTTTTTTTTCTTTCCTTTTGGGTTTTAGAGCTGTTGGTTTCCATGGCAACCCCCAGCTGGCAGGGAACACAGTGCTTGCCAGGCTGGCCTCAGGGCCCTGCGGAGAGGAGTCCTTTCCACGGGCAGACCAGACAAGGGCTTCCGTCCCAAGCTGCGTGGAACCCACGTGGCTGCTTCACCCGGAGCCAAGCGGTGGAAAAGGAACGCTGTCGTTAGCCTCCAGCACTATGATTAGATTTAGCCCAAATTCAGGGGGGAGTTCACGGGTTTTCATGTCTCACATAAAACAATAAAAAATGACTTGATCATTTGAAAACATCTTCCCAAATGGGAAGCTAGTTTTAAAACATTACCAAGCTTTGCTCTATGAGATTCTGCCCCGTGTTACTTGTGCTGACATTTTTACGGTATTGGTAGAGTCAGAGTCTCCCAGCCTTTATGCAGCACTTTACAGCATGTCCTACGAGGCTGGGCGTGCTATTGCAGAGGCAATGATCTATTTTACTTTTATAAATATGAAAGGTGTATTTTACTTTGTCCTCTGGCAAAATTAGAATGTACTTTGTGCGAGCATTACACCAGAGTTCTCTTGTGTTTTCTCCAGGTTCACATAGTGCATATGCACACTATCGTTCGGTTTTATCTGCTCTCAAAACTTTTTTTAAATGTTTTTTTTTTTAATATTTTATTTATTTCTAGGAGAGAGAGAGAGAGACAGTGTGAGCAGGGGAGGGTCAGAGAGAGAGGGAGTCACAGACTGAAACAGGCTCCAGGCTCTGAGCTGGCAGTCAGCACAGAGCCCGATGCAGGGCTCGAACCCATGAACCGCGAGATCATGACCTAAGCGAAAGTCGGACGCTTAACCGACTAAGCCACCCAGGCGCCCCAATAATTAAATTTTGAGAGCAAGGGGCGCCTGGGTGGAATCATGATCNCTATTAATGTATACTATATTAGTTACGTACAATATGTTAGCCTACACAGTGTGTTATATTATGTATAAACAACATGTTATATACTACTTACAAAATATAGGTCAATAAATATCTGCTACAACTGTAAATCCCAGGACTCCCTTATGTTTAATTTTAGCTGTGCTTCAAGCATTTGGTAAATCTCGTGTGTGCTGAGTTATAAAAGTAATGTTCAGTTTGGTGAAGACAAAGGCCAACACGTCTGTCTTCAGGAAGAGAAAGGACAATGCAGACGTACTTCAGAGGGACAAACCCACTGGGCCCTGGTCCCCCCCTGGTCCACCTGATCATCCCGTCAGCAGCCATTCTGTACTTAGGACACCTGCTGCTCTGGAGGATGATATCAGGGGTACCCTGAAACCTCTGTATTAATCTGTGGTCACAATATCTGACACCCACACCCCCACTTTGGGAGGTTTTCCTTTTAAATGTGTCCCTTAATTGTCAGCGGATGATTATGATCTCTGTATTTCCATTTGAATTTCTATTCACTTGAAGAAGCATAAGAGAGGTAAGTTTGTGGCTGCAGACCCTGGGAAGTTAAAATCCCATTTGGGGCCTTTCTGTGTCTTACGATCTCTGGCCGTGGCTCGCACCCTGAACTTCATGAAGGGATGGCTTCATGTTTGGAAGTTACAGCTTCTGTCTGGAATAAAGAGAGATCTATGCAGGCATCCAATGAGTGCTGTTTATAAGAGCGGCTTCCGGGGGCTGCCCTCTCCAGGGCATGGGCTTTGAGCTTATTTCCCATCACCATCTTGACAGGCTCTGCATACAACACATTCTTTCTCTTCACCCCATCGCATGTCTGTCCCTCTCACTTATGTTACTTCTGTGTTGGCAAGGCTGTCAGTCTATCTCTGGGCCAAAAATCAGAGGATTCCTCCCCTCTCCCATCAGAAATATGCATGAGGGTCAAACCTATGATCATCTCGTTAACAACACTTCTACCCAACGTCACCAAGTTGCCAAGAATTTTGTAATACAAGAAACATTCACAAAGAAGCTATGATATATAGAGAGAATACATGATGTATACATGCATGACACTGACTTCCCCTCCACTTGAAACACTCTACAATGGAAGCAGAAAATATAATCCTCAAATACCAACAACTTGCAACATATTGGATAGGGATCCTGTTAGGTGTATCCATTTACCAATAAGTTAGATGGTAGAAGTCATTCTCTGCTATTGCACCTGGGACAAAATGAAGCTTTCTGGGGCTGATTCCATATGTGGATTATGCTATCAAAGCAACCATAAGTGACTACCTCCTTGCAACTAATCAAAGGGTTATTTGCGTAAACATCCCAGGATAATCTGGAAACTACTGCTGGACTGGCCTGATCCAAGTGAACAACTTACATATACAACCAAGTGTTCTGAAGCAAAATCATTTCAGAATGTTCCTATGATCCTGCCTAAACAAGTCACCTGACAATAACCTACCCTGACACAATCCCAATCCTCGAACGTGGTGACAGGAATCACTGAGATGTAGCTGCAAAGCACTGTGTGAAGGCAGGATTAGCTATCTTGGGGGTGAGGTCTCCAAAAAAATTCAAACCAGTTTAAAATGAAAGATGCTTCGACTGTTCAGAAGAAATAAGGATGGAAGCAGTTACGAACATCAAAATGGTGCTAAATATAGCTTTATAAAACGCTGTGCTTCCAACTCTAGAGGTCTTTTCCACAGAGATCAGTGTACATATAAAAATCTAACAGTGTTCTCATTTTAGATATGGGAAAGTATACAATGGCTCTAACATGGAAATGTAAATATGGTAAATGCATGCCTAAGGGCACAAAGTATCTGTCCGAACTGAACGAGAGAATTACGACAAAGTAACACAGTGGTAACAAGGAGGACCGACAAGTATTTGTAGAGAAATCACTGTAAGAGACTTCTGCTCTGCTGGCATTTTAAAAAAACTTCACAAAGGCACAAAGTCCCCTCAGGAGAGTTTGGAAGGATCTGGAAACTGTGAAGTTAATGAGCAATATTAAGCATGTCTATAAAATTAACATACACACCTTAGCCAAGCTTTAAAGATCTGCTGGAAGATGCTAGTGGATGGTTGCCAAGGGAACCTTGTGGAGGAAAAATGTATGTGTGTGTGTGTGTGTGTGTGTGCGCGCGTGCATGCAGGCACATACATGTGTGTGTTTCCAGATCTTATATCTATGGACATACATTTTGCATAGTCTTTGTCTAGGGCTAGGTCACGGGCAACAGGACATGACATTTATTTTGGATAAAGAAGCCTACAGATGTTTATCATTAAAAAAATCTTTTTTTTTTTTTTTTAGCAAGTCATTTCTTTCTCGAGGCAGATAGCAGCCAGAAAGTGCTAAGTGGGAGCTAGTAGTGAGGAAGCAGATTCATTAATTACTTTTAGAACTGAAAAATAAAAGGGCAAAATGTACAAGCTGAAGTGGCTTGCTGGAAGGCTGTGAATAGCCCAAGTGTGTGAGGCTCTCTGGCACTTGAACTTCTATGAAAGAAAGATAAAGGTCCTTGAAGCAGCTGAGTTTAGTCAACGCAGTGATTAAATTACCCATATCTTTCCAAGGGGATGGAGATAGTTGACAAGCTACAGTGAACCTATTATTGAAATGTTCTCTTCTGTCTCAGAAAGGGGCTTAGATATCTTAGGGCACTTGAAGGTCCTTGATATGAAAGTCCCCAGAACTAGTATGGAATGTATTCACACAAGGAAGGCCTCATGGCCCTGGCGACCAGGGCTGGCTTCAGGCTCCTCGCTCCGGAGTTGCATGGCTTCTGTTCAGTCCATCAGCCTCCTTGACCTCCCTCTCTTCATCCATAAGACAGGGATGCCAACTGCCTTGAAGACTTGTGGGATCCCCTGAAGGACCAGCGATGATGTCTGTAAGGTGCCTGCGAGTGTGAAGTTATTCTTTGCTTTCCTGTCCACATTCCTCTAACTTTATCTGGTGAAACAAAATCTCAAGGCCTCCCCAGCCTTCACCCCTAAAAGCCTCTCAAGGAAAGAAAGATAGCGTGCTCTTCAGAGCACAGGGCTGAGGACTCTGACAACCTGGAAGATTCTCATCTCCCCACTTACTCCTTAATGTTCTTAATTAGTTTTCCCATCAGTAAAACAGGAGGTAACACTGCCCCCCCAACGATGATCATCTCATGGAGCTGTAGTGAGGTAGTAAAGGGCTCAGTGTATAACACAGCACACAATGTGGGTTTAATAACTGTTAGCTACTTTTGTAATTATCTCCCAACATGTAACTCTTTTTTTTAAGTTTTATTTATTTATTTTGGGAGAGACAGAACTAGCACACAAGCAGGGGAAGGGCAGAGAGAGAGAGAGGGAGAGAGGGAATTCCAAGCAGGCTCTGCACCATCAGCACAGAGCCCGATGCAAGGCTCGAAATCACAAACCATGAGATCATGACCTGAGCTGAAATCAAGAGCTGGATGCTTAGTGAACTGAGCCACTCAGGGGCCCCAATACCTAACTCTTAAAGGAGGATCATCAACATCTTTAGATAGTTGAAAAAAGACTTCCTGAAAAGGTTCATGGAAGATTTTTCCTCCTCTTTCACACTCACCCCTGACAAGTCCCAAGGACACAAGGAACTGAGACTGATAGGAGAGAGCTCTACATGAGTCTCTTGTATTTCTGAACGTCTTATTAAGGCACAGACTACTCTTTGTCCTGGACTATCTCCTCAAGGGTGTTTAGTTAACAGCTATGCAAGATAGATGTGTCTCCCTCTAAGGGAAGGCAGGCATGCCCTTTGGGTTCCTTAAGCTTCTGTAATGCAGCCCACTGCGTATGCAGGTCATCTGGGCCTCTGCATTGTCCTATGGGAAATAGGGTTCAGAAAACTATGGCAAGAACACTCATCCTCTGGCTGTTGCTGCTACTGTGAGTAATAAATAGTCCTTCATTTCTGACCCACAAGTATTGTGTCTTCTACCTGCATCTATCAAGCCATGGGAGTCTGCCTGATTAGCTTACACGTAGGGCAGAATACAGACCCTTCACAGTTCTGGACAGCCTCTAAGGAGCCAAAGGAAGTTCAGGATTTATGAAGGCAACGAGGCAGGAAAGAAGTGGGTGAGGGCCCCAGGATAATCAGAGGGAAAAACAAGAGACAAGACAGTCCCAAGTTCTGTGTAATGCCTTTTGGCTTATGAAGGTTCTTTAACATTTGAAAATGTACATTCGCTTAGTGAAATACTATTTCTGTCTATCACGTGTTTGAATAAATTCTGTTCTAATGAGACAGCACCATACACTGTGCTCATGCCTACATATTACAGAATTTTTTCATGTTCATGTTCTGATGAACACCAATATTTATGAAATCCAATTTTTGGGGGTTTTCAAGAAATTTAGAAATTTTCACAACCAACTTAAATTTCCTGCTTCATCTGAGGGCGGCAGGGAATGTGACTGCTCAGAACAACAAAGTACTGGTCCTTGTGATATTTTTTTTTTCCACAGGGAGAACCAACATTTTCCATATAGTTTAAGTTTATAGAATCATTCTTAATTTTGTGCCAAATGGATTAACATTTCACTTTCTAGCTTTTATAGCTCACATACTGGCATCCATGTCAATAAAGGGATTTTATTTTCCGCTCTTGCCTCAAAAAAGTAGGAGTTCCACATTCCCCTTCATTGCCAACTCAGCTACAAATTCTGCCATATAAAATGGAGATTTATTTTTCTAAGCTTCAGTACAGAAGGTCTGCCATATTTTGTCTTATACTTGGAAGTCGACACCATTATTAGCTCTCTTTCACAAAGGCAATATTACTTTCACAAAGACAATATTAAATGTCACCTGTCAAATGGGTCACACACATATATTCACTGAATAATCACTTGGCTCAGATCAAGAATTCAGAAGTTATCGGAGTGGCAGGGCCAATGATTATATCCCAAAGAGAGCCCGCTGGCCAAAGGGGTTAGGAATACACCTGCAGGCAGCAAAGTCCACGTAGGAAGGAGGTTATGGCTTCAGGGCAGCCCACGGCCGGCCAACGTTTCTGCCTGTGAGCCAGGGACAGAGTCCTAGTTAGTGCACCTTCCCACCGGGAACCTGGGGAAGTAGCAGGAAGTGTCAGAGGCTTCTTCTCCCCAAAGAAGAAACAGCGCTGTCCGCTGTGCTATAATCTTTAATGCTCCACTTCCCAGAGGAGAATTGAGGTTCTCATTCAAGGTTACGTGGCTAGTATGTAACTGAGATGGGGTTGTAAGAATGAGTAGGTATATTAGGCTTTGACTGTTTTCTAAAGTTTATTTATTTTGAGAGAGACGGAGACAGCGTGAGTGGGGGGAGGGGCAGAGGGAGAGGGAAAGAGAGAATCCAGAGCAGGCTCCTGGTTGCCTGAAAAGAGCCCAACATGGGGCTCGAACTTACAAAAACATGAGATCATGACCTGAGCCAATACCAAGAGTCGGACGCTTAACGGACCGAGCCACTCAGGTGCCCCAGTCTTTGACATCTTAATTAAGGTTTTGCTGGTTCAGCAGGGACTACCTGTCCCAGGGCTAGATAATTCCTAGAGAGTGCAAGCCACTGTCTGTGAGCACTGGCCTATGAGCATGCCTTCGTATGTAAACAGACCCACCGAGAGCCCACGTCCCCAGCCACCTCCTTTACGGGGCTCTCACATTCCAGGCCACTATCAACCTGTCCTAGTGACCCCATGGCCAGATACCAGATGACCAGAGAGAGCCAATCTGTCCTGAGCCCACTGAAATTATTGAAACTAGCCTGTCCTGGCCCTGCTCTTTCTGCTTACTCTGCCTTATCCACTCCCTCCCAAGAAAACCACAGAAAGGCTCTCGTCCACACTCCCCTTCACTCCTTCTGAGTGCTGACCTACCTACCACTGCCCCCGTGAACCCACGCCATGGGGGCATTGCCGTGCCACGCCCCTTCCTCCTGGGGACAGTGAGGGTAACAAATTCTCTTTTCTGATTTTTATTTTAGAGAGAGAGTGAGTGCACAAGCAGGGGAGAGAGGCAGAGAGAGAGAGAGAGAGAGAGAGAGAGAATCTTAAACAGGCTTCACGCTCAGCACAGAGCCTGACTTGGGCTTGATCCCATGATCCTAGATCACAACCTGAACAAAATCAAGAGTCAGATGTTCAACTGACCGAGCCACCAAGGTGCCCCACATTTTATCTTTTCAATGGCAATCATCTCCTTATCTGACCATACCAAAGAATAATACAATCCATATATATTTTTTTAATTTTTATTTATTTTTGAGAGTGAGGGAGAGGGAGAGCAAGTGAGCGGGGCGGGGGGGAGCGGGCAGGGAGACACACACACACACACATACACACACACACACACACACACACACACACACACACACATACACAGAATCCGAAATAGGTTCCAAGCTCCAAGCTGTCAGCACAGAGCCTGACGTGGGGCTCGAGCTCACCAGCTGTGAGATCATGACCTGAGCCGAAGTTGGATGCTCAACTGACTGAGCCACCTAGGCGCCCCCAATCTATATTTTAAAACAGTACAGGACTCAAGGTTTTTCTGGCTGGAGACAAGCCAGGAACAGAGTGGTAGTACAGAAGTAGATACAGTTATACTTGCCATGAGGAAAAAACTACATGAATGAACAGTACGTTCAGATCACAGTACAAATTTAAGTGGTGAGAGGACACTGGCTTGTCAGGAAGGTGGGAGAGAGGACTCCCTGCTGGTTCAGATGAAACTCTAGATTTCCTCCCAGACTCTAACGGGTGTCACAAATCAGGGTCATGAATGAGAAATTATAGACTTTCAACAACAGAGGACTGCTGGGCACTTCTCACAAGGATATGCAGAATGGACCGCCACAAAGGGAGACCAGGGCTGGAAGGGATAATGAGGAGAATCCAGTTGAAGGCCAGTCCCCAAGATTACAGAGAGAGGCTTGCTCGTGTGTGCACATGTGCATGTGCAGAGACAGGAAGAAGGGTGAACTTGAATATGAACTGACCTCCTCTCAACACAGGTGAGGAGCCACCCGAGCAGAGGTGCTTATTGGAAAGGGTACCAGAGTACCACACGTTGGAAGGGTCTGACCGCATGGACATTAACCTGCAGAAGAATCCCTAGGAAGCTCATGGTCCCACAGAAAAGAGACAGCTGCATCATGGGGTATTAGTTTCATGTGCCATGTGATGTATCTTGCTGGGGCTGGTCCCTGTTGCCACACGTTGATGATGTGGATGCAAATCATTTGATTCAGAATGGTTTTAAGTTATGGATTTCAGTTTAGGTGTTTTACAGAGTCTTCAACAGGTAAAGTATTTTTGGTTCTCCTTAAAAATGGTCACACTAAAATAGTGAAATCATGGACAAAGGTTTAAATCACCCCGTCAGCAAGATCAGTAAATTCAGAGTAACTAAGTTAGCTGTTTTAGAATGAGATGTTCTTTTGAAGTTGACTGTCAAGACCATCCAATGTGGGGTAAAGACTCCCAAGGGTGACCCCCAAATGGAAATGAGGTCAGTGGTAGAAACTGCATCCCAAACACAACAATCTGTACACATGCAGGACCAGCAATTACTTCTGGAGTCCAGTCTTTTGCACAATTAGGTCACAGCAGTTTTCTCATTGGATCCGAATTCAGCAAACATCCATCATGGTCAACACTTCTGCCAAGTCAAGCTGCCCAGAACAGGGCCTTTCATTACGCCACAGTGGTTCTGGAGTGAATTTTGGAATCCTTTTGGGGCTGTGGGTTGTGACATTTTGAGGGTGCACACTTGTATTTGGACCCAGGGCGCCGTGGACATAGTCTCTGTTAAGTGATCTCATTTCCTGCTTCCATGGCTGACCCCACACCACCAGGACGGCACCACCCATATATCCTCAACAGGGCAAATACTGTGACCTATTTTTCAGGAAGCTGTGAATCAACACAGATCCAACAACTTCCCACACACTTGCCTTGTGCACTTGGGGGCCATATACATCCCCATGAGGGATGAACACACCACCTTGGTAGAGTACACACCAGGTCCTAAAAAGTTGAGCCAAGAGGCCAGACACAGGAGTACAGGGTTAGGATTTCATTTTAACACAGACAGTGAGCTGAGGAAGACCCCCAAACAATAACATTCACCCCCACAAATCATGAGTATATTTTTCCAATTCTGTGACTCTTCCTTTCCAAAACCAACCAGTGAGCATTTAGAACTTATCTAGGAGCACCGAGACAATGTGGGGAAATGGAAACTTTTAATTAGAAAGGATTAAACATGTGCATCTTTCTCATGCTGTACATATTCAAGCATTAATCTTTCAAAAGCACTGGTTGTTATACAGACAACCCGAATGCTGAATGTTGTCCTTCACGTTCAAGTATACAATCAGGGTACACAGGATTTACTCGGGAAGGGCGTGTGCTATGATCAGCCAGAAAGGAAAACTGTTACCTCACTGTGAAAGTTCACAAATGCTAGGGGAAAGCTCTAAAGAGACAGTCTTGTAAATAGACAAACATCTGCTAACATTTAGGTTTTAAAAGTAGAAAGTTAGTTTTTAAAGATATGGAACAGCTAAGACGTGTTATCTTGACACAGTCTATTTTGATCAATATTTCCATAAAGAGCTTCTCCAGTTTTTCAACTTAAAAACAAATGTAATCTGAACATCAACAACTCCTCCTTGTTGCAAAGCTGGTCCTACTTTAAACTTTTGATATTCCATTTTCTGGCTCCTCTCTTATTATGAGGTAATTTGTAAATAATAAATGAATGAATGTAGAAAACTTAACCACGAATGCAATACAAATTAGGGGCAAGCAGGAACCCAGTGTATCTCATTTTCTAACGCACCTATTTACTGAAATAACCGATGCAAGTAAACGGAATGTGTGCTCACAACTCACAATTTAAAAGCCACCTGAAGCAAACTACTGTGTTCATAGTCTTGTCTGCCAAGTGCCCACGTTTAAAATGAGAGACTCAAGAGCATGTAATTTAAATCCACAAAGAAAACAAAATATTGGAGGTGACGGATCTAGCTTCTAAAGACTTGCTTTAGACTTGAATCAAATCTGCAAATTTTCTAGGCCTTTACTAATTAAAACCACAGGAAAATGCTAATATTTTAATGCAAAAAGCTTTCGATGATCAGTAAATTATTTCTGCTTTAATGAGAGAGTAAATCTTCATTGAGGAGGAAAGGACACTAAGGATGTGTTTCATTTCTAAACTCTGATCTCTCACTTTGGCAGGTCTCTGGGATTTATTATTATGCAACAGACAGAAGTTGTATTTGGATCTAGGAATCCCCCAGCCTAACGGTGACAGTGGAGCTTCCCTAGCCAATTGTACTTGATGTTGAATTTTCTTTCTGACCTAGAACTCCCAAAGGTATAAAAGAAAGATCAATTTCCAACTTCTGTTGCCATGCCTGCATGGGGGCAGGTGCAGACTGAGGCAGAGAGTTTGGTGAGGGAGGAATTATGTGGGAAAGAGAAATATAAAACTGATTAAAAAAAAAAAAAACATTGTATAGGGGCACCTGGGTGGCTCAGTCAGTTAAGTGTCTGACTTTGGTTCTGGTCATGAACTCATGGCTTGTGAGTTCAAGCCCTGCAGAGGGCTCTCCACTGTGAGTGCAGAGCCCGCATTGGATCCTCTGTTCCCCTCTTTCTCTGCCCCTCCCTTGCCCATGCTCTCTCTCTCTCAAAAATAAACATGGAGAAAAAAACCTATACATACAGGATATTAGTTTCCAAACAACTATCAAATAGGTTCTACTATTTGATCTTAGAAGTGATCCCATGATACAGAACAGGTAACATCCATGATTTACAGTAAAGGGACGTGTGACCTAAAATGTTTAAAAACGTCCTAAAAATGGCATTCAAGAAGCAAATGGGCCCAGTGTTTGTGCAGCAGTGCAGGCGCTGTGACCGCTCCAGCTAGCCCTGCAGGGAAGCAGACGCTCCCAGTCACAGCCCTGAAAACTCTCCCCAGTTGGCCTCTTTCCAACAAAACCTTCTTCTTATAGAAGATCTATAGGGTCCAAGCAATGATCCTACAGAGACTTACTTGCTCCCTCTCCACCTCCCTGTGCTTGGAAAGCGCGATGGACCTTTACCATTGGGACAAGCGTGGGTAGACAGGTCCCAAAGGAGCAGCAGAGCCCAGGAGCAGTGGGCACAGGGGCGTGAGAGGTGCAGGAAGAGAGGGCTGGAGGGAGGGCCCCCCGACATACTTCTGTTGGAAGCCTCGTTTCTACTTTCCATGCAGCTATAGCCCACGGGGTTTTCCCCATGCCTCCCCACAATACATGTTTCCCACCATTGCCTTCCTTTCCCAGAATGGACCACTCTGTCGAAGCACTTCTGCAGGAGAAGTCTGAGCACACTTTTGGAGTTTTATAAGCACAGTATGGGATGCGTGCAGGCTCTCTCCAGCCCAGATATAACCTCGGTGCATCGTTTCAAAATTTTCCATCTGCATCGAACGTATCAATGAATTGGAATGGAGGGAGAAGGGAGAAAGAAAACTGAGCTCATATTCCCTTCTAATTATTTTGGACCCGTGTGCTGCACAAGCAGGTAACGGCATACAAGCCTCCAGTCTGCACGAAGTGTCCTTTGCTTTCTCTGTGCAAATGCTTTTGTTCTCTCTAAGCAGATGTGATCTCCCTCTAACCTTTAAAAATGAGTAGTAAATATGGCTTCATCTCTATTCATTCTGGGACTTCCTTTAAGTAAGTTCTAAAACACTTCTGTGGTGGGGTGCAGACTGAAATCTAGGTTCCCATCTGCTAAGTCTGGGGCACACTGAACAAAGCTGTCTTTGCCATCCAAGGCCCAGACACTGCCTTTCAGATCTGACCAGATCAGGTGGTCACCAAAAACAAAAGAGGGGGGGATCGCCCTGCTTATCAAAGCACACTTGAAAGAAAACTCGGAAAGCAAGCTTGCTGCAAGTTTCAAAGCAGCAGGCAAAAAGCAGGTGATGCTCTTACAGACACGTCACCCTCACCCCAAAGCCCTCATGGCCACTTTGCTGCTGAGCTACAAGATTAGTCTGCTCTAATGTGGGGAAGGTTTTTAGTCTTTTTTGGTCTGAGAACCCCTTCCTGACAACACTCTGCTGAAACAATGAACATGTGGGGTCTGCTCTGGTTGGAGCCAGCGGGGCGAGGCTGGGGAGAGCGACTGACCTGAGCCCCACCTTCCCAGAGGTGCCCGCTGGCCCTCCACACCTAGATGCTGAGCTGCTCAGGCAGAGGCCCGCAGAAGAGCCCTCTGCAAATACTGAAAAAGTACTTTTTTTTTTTTAAATTGGTACCAGAATATAAATCAACTACTGCTCTGAGTTCAGCACTTTTTTACTTTCAAGGGAGAGGTGCTTGATGAAGATGCAGAGCGCTGATTTCATTCTGGGGTGGGCTCTGCAGCTCCCCCCCCTGCCCCCCACCCCAGCGACAGGGCGCGGGCCCGGGGAACTGGCCCCAGAGAGTCCTGGAGTCCAACAGCACTTGGTTAGGATGCGTCTCTTCCTCTGTGGACACGTGTGTGGTGTTTCTGCCGTGAACAGTGGGAAGATCTCCCCCTCACTGCTCTGCAGCACAACTTTCTCTTTCCCAGGTCTCAGCAGCTAGAGAATGGGAATCCGGAGATGTCAGCAGCCTCAGGGGGAAGAACTCCGGAGTCCGTGGCTGAGTCCGTGGCTGAAACGCCTCTCGCGCATCCCTGCCCTGGGCACTGGCCCTTCCATGACTGCACAGCCCTGGATAGGAGAAAATTCTCCCTTGTCCTGACCTAAGAATTTCCCTTCTGTAACTTCTCTCCCCTCACCATCCTAACGAGAGCCTCAGGAGTCAAAGATTAACATTTAGCCTCTCTCCTGAAGACCCTGCCTAGCAAGAATTTGGAGATGACGATATCCACACCATAGACTGCCCCTAAATCAGTTAGATATACTTGCACAAATGTTTATTATAATAAAGGAACTGCCCATTTTAATTTTTTAAATGATTATTTATTTTTGAGGGAGAGAGTGAGCGAGCAGGAGAGGGGCAGAGACAGAGGGAGAGAGAATCCCAAGCAGGCCCTATGCTGTCTGCACAGAGCCTGACGCAGGGCTTGATCTCATGAACTGTGAGATCATGACCTGAGCCGAAATCAAGAGCTGGATGCTTAACCGCCTAAGCCACCCAGGTGCTCCAGAAACTGACCATCTTTAAAACACAGGAGACCTAGGCACTCAAAGATTTCACTTGTGTGTTTTTGCCTATTTCCAAGTCTTTAAAAAATAAGGCATATCCACACTAAAAGAAAAATTAAGGTGCATAAATAAACATTCCAAGGGTACAGAAACATACAGCCCTCCTGGGCAGAGAACTCCACTCTTCACGTTGTCATCCTTAATTTGGAAAAAATAAAACCGTGATGTATCATGGAAGCCACCTCACATCTGCAGGTGTGTGTGATTGAGGAAAAGCAAGCCTCCATGTTCCTCAAAGAGGGCAATTCATGTCCTGCCAGAATGGAGCAGAACTTCATTCAGTCCATACTCCGAGCAAACAGGAATCGCTCCTGTCCCATATCCTGGGTCCACAGAGCTGAATGCAAACTACAGGACTGGGGTTTGGGCGGGTGGGGGTGGGAATCTGGCTCCTCCTCCATAAGCTTTCCTGAAGTCTTCCCTGTCATGCTGGCGGATACTTCCTATTGACAACGTGCTTCCCTGATCAGACCCAAAGAAGCCAGCTTCTAGTGCCAAAACCGATGATGTGGAGGGGTGGGATGCCAAGAGTCTGATCATACAGTATATGGTAAGGCAAACTGCCACCCTATGATTGGAAAGGATTTCAAAACAGGAGGCCACATACAATAGTATAAAAACACGGGCCTGAATGCCTGCCATCAACTTGACTCAGATCTTGACATTATCAGTGAAGAAACCAGAGAAGAGAAAATCACTCGGTATGTTTTAGAATTTTTTAATTTTGGGGCGCCTGGGTGGCTCAGTTGGTTGGGCATCCGACTTTTGCTCAGGTCATGATCTCACAGCTCATGGGCTCATGCCCACATCAGGCTCTGTGCTGACAGCTCAGAGCCTGGAGCCTGCTTTGGATTCTGTCTCCCTCTCTCTCTGCCCCTCTCCTACTCATGCTCTCTATCTCTCTCTGTCTCTCAAAAATAAAGAAACATTAAAAAAAATTAAAAAATGAATTCTTTAATTTGGCTGATTACCCAAATATTCAGTTTTTAAAAACCACAGTAGACCCGGGCACTTTCAGATTTTAACGTTTGTAGTATTGCCTATTTGTAAGTCTTTTTTAAGGCTGGCAATGTGGGGACAACTGCAGCTCGTCCGGGGTGTCCGCCATGCTCTCTGGATAAGGAAGGTGGTTGCTGGGCTCATCTGGCCCCCTACGCAACACCACAGGCTTAACGCGGCAGGGAGTTCTGGTGTGTTGGTGATTTTGGGGGGAAGAGTTCAACAACTCTGGCATTCCTCCCCACCCCCAGGACAGATCAAGGCCGTTCCATCCCAACCCCACAGACAGGGAAGAGCATGGCCCCCAGTGGCCCACCTTCCCACGTGCCTGGGGGAAGGGAAGGGAGCACCTGGTGCCACGCTTCTCTCCTCCCTAAGGATCCCAGGTGACACAGGACAGAAGCAACCTGCCACGACTGCCCCGCCCCCAAGGCCACGTGGCTGAGGCAGTGAGAAAGAGGCTGAACCAGCTCTGTCTGGGTTCATGTCACTCTTCTCTTCTTCCGGATGTGGGGTGTACCCTGTGGACTGGCCTTGCCTTCCTCATATTGTAAAGGTGCATTCTCAAGACTGAGAAATGAGAGATCAGAATGAGAGAAAGAGGTCACACTCAGGCCTTTTCCTTTTAAAAATTGACTTGACTGGGGCGCCTGGGTGGCTCAGGTGATTCAGCGTTTGACTTCAGCTCCGGCCATGATCTCATGGTTCGTGGGTTCGAGCCCTGTGTCGTGCTGGGGGCTCAGAGCCTGGAGCCTGCTTCGGATTCTGTGCCTTCCTCTCTCTCTGCCCCTCCCCCGAGTATGCTCTGTCTCTCAAAAATAAATAAAACGTTTTAAAAAAACTGACTTGATAGAGGTATAATTTAGATGCAAAAAGGCCATGCATCTTAAGTGCGCAGCTGGATGAATTTTGACAAATGTACCCAGGGAGCCACCACTGCTGTACATGTAGATACGGAACATTTCCACTACCTGCCAAAGTCCCCTCGTCGTCCGGCCTATTCAGATCACTGGATCCATCTAATGAAGAGGGGCAGAAGGGCTTCTACGCTGCAGCTACTAGCTGTGTGTCTGGGCGAGTGATCTAATCTCTCTCTGTCTCACTTTCTCCATCTGCAAAATGGGGACAGTAATAGTACCTAAGACAGAGTACTTGGCGTGTGATGTACATGGTGTGGTAAGTGCAGAGCACGGAGATTCGGGTCTGGCACACGCGAGCTTTCCGCACATGTCTGCGGCTACTCTGTCATCAAGATCATCATTATAAGAAATGTCTGAGCTTCCTTCCAGTGGCTGAATTTATTTAGCACAGAGAAGGTGCATGCGACAGGGCCTGGGGAAATCACCTGTGAAGATCACATTATCCGATTATTCCAATAGACTTAGTCCATCTGTAAATACGGATTTATTCACAAAGGTCTCAGGAAACACTCCTCTCCACTGAAAGGTTCTAACTAATTAGGTTTGCTGAGCCCTTGAGCCCAACAGCAACCCATCCCTACATCCCTGGGACGAATCTGGTACCTCCCTTAGTCCCAAGGCTTTAAGGAGAGCTGATGTCCTGCTTCTTTTTGACAGCAAGTAGGGGCTGGAGAGGGCTGAGGTTTAGTGTAAGGTAGGAAATTAAAATAGAAAAAAAAAATAAAGAAGCACAAAGGAAAAAAAACAACTCCATCTCCCAGAGGCAACTAGCTCTGACATTCTGGCATACTTCCTCTCCAGTTTCTGTGTTTTTGCCGTATTTTCCTTACAGAGCAGGACGGTTTTATTACATGAACATTTTTTACATTTTTGACTTAAATTTAGCACACAGAGATCTTCTCCTTCATCCCTAAAAACATATGTTAAAGGTTCTGCATCACTCCACTGTAGGGATATGTCGAGTAATCATTCCCTACTTCCGGACCTGTAGGTTGCTTCCGGGTTTTTACGACTGTAAATAATGCCCCAAGTACTCTGGTGCATAATCAACTAGCATTTGCTGGTTTCCTGAGAAGCTGTAGTTTCTGCTTAGGCCGTCTGGGCTGTGTCTGGACCACACGCATCATCCCGGAGGGCGGCTTCCTTCCTCATTCTCCATGTGCTGGAAGCACACGCTTTGGTGCCCTTGCAACGGCGAAGTTACTTTACGTGAAGCGAAGGGTTTCGCTTACAAGAGAGCAGATCTCTCTCGGTGATGCACTGTGTTTGGCTCCTTTAATGCTGAGAAGCCTTCCCAGCTTTTAATACCAAACTTCTAGAAGCTGACTTAGTGACCCATGCAGGAGGGAGACTCCACCCAAAGGGGGCCTTTTTACCTCTTATGGCACAATAACTTTCTTTTCCAATCCTCAACGAGGGCGAAGGTTTAAGCAGCATCGCAGAAAGAGCTACATCTATCTGGTACCACTTTGTTGCCTATCTGACTGGCAAAAATGGCGAAGTTTGACGATAGGCTACGTTGACGTAACTGTGTCGAAATGGGCACTGAACATGCATTTCTGGTGGAGACGTGAATTTGCATAACCCCTTGGAGGGCAATCTCGCAACATCCATCCGTGTCACAAGTGCATATATGTTTTGACAGGTAATTCTACTTTTAGGGGTTTATTCCACAGAAAGACTCGTGTATCCTCTGACACGACATAAAATAAAAGAGGGTCTGTCTATCCGGGTCCTGAAGCAGGTTTGGGGGACACAGACATCCAGCCAACGTCTGAAATCCTTGGGGTCTAGCAGGAGTGTGGTCTAGACAGGCATCTGGTGGGCGAGCTGGCGAAGAATCAGAAGGTGTCGACAGTTGTGTTTGGCAGAAACAGGCCTTTAAGGCTCATGGATGCAGGACACAGGAAAACGTCAGACAGTGGAGGGTGTGACACAGAAAGGCATGAGCGAAGAGGGGAGCCTGACAGGCAGGGCCGGGAAGGCCTGAGCAGGGGTCGCACGGCCTTCCCGGAGATGACAGCAGAGCAAAACCGGCTGGCCAGGGACGCGGGTAGCAGTCAGCAACAGAGGATCCCAATGCCATCAATAAGGTCTGAATCTTTCCCTTAAGTCCATGGTCACTAAAGCGAAACATGAAAGCCACTTCCATACATCTCAAAAAAGAAACCTGGTTGTATTAACAGTTTATACAGAGACATATGACATAATTTATAAGTAAACATACACAGATCAGGGGCACATGCTCCCTTTTATTGCCAGAGGTATACAATCAAAGAGGTATGCAAACCAATGCTATCAGCGGATGGCGCACTGGAACTTTCCAGGAAGTGACATGATGACATTGGATGGTAAGGAAGATGCTGGGAGCTGGGACTCCTCCCTGTGAATGCCCAGAGCACATGAATCTGGAAGAGGAACGGGATTGGGGGAGCTGGGGCTCAGCTTGGCCCTCCTGGGATGAGAGTAGCTACTCCTGGGTTTAATCAGTGACCAAACCCCATAGCCACACGGCGAAGGGTATGAGACTGGCTGTCTGTCTGTGGGTTGCAGGATCTGGCCTCTTACAGAGAAATCCATTCACCTTCTTCCGTGCAGCCCATGTCACCCAAGACACTCACCCTTGGGCTCTAGGGGACAGAATTTCTGATCAAGTCCCCTGTCAAGTGCTAAAAGTGGCTCCTCCCAGGGGCTTCAGAATGTCAGCTTGGTCAGTTACGTTTAGCACTTTGGAGGCACACGCAATCTTATTGTTCCTGGATAAGAGCGTGCTCAGTTTTATTTCCTTTGGATCCTCTGAGTGAGGTTTAGCATTTAATCCTCTTCCCATCCCTATGGGGCTCTGCAGGGGTCTGCGTGTGGCTGACGTGGGAGCACAGTACCCTGGCTCTCACTGAGGGGGTAGAAACCCTTACCATTTGGGGGTCACGCTTGTACTGCGTGTCTTGCTCCAGCTGAAGCAGTCCCAACCCATCCTTGGGAATGGAGTGACATCCGATTTCGTCAGCCACCAGAGGGGAATTCAGAAGCCTCTCAGTGGTTCGAGGGGGGCAAAGGCTTCAGAGAAGACAAAGGGAGAGAAACACGAATTGCGCAGTCATCAGTGAGCCAGCCGCTCCTGCCCCCGCAGCCGTGCCATGGAGATCGTCAAGGTGTCCAGAGAACAACTGGGAGGGGAGGATGTGATGTGTGGCAACGTGGCTGGACGCAGGAGGACAGTGAAGAAACCTGTGGAAGCACAGCACAGGTGCTCGTTTCTCCATTCCAGCCTGTGGATGGCACGTACACAGAGCCGAGTCGCTGAATCACCTGTTCATCCCAACAGGAAGCCCATGGCCGCTACACGAGGAAAAAAGACACATCCCTCCTCCCTCATGAAAAACGAAGACAGGGCCAGGGATCTGGGACACATATGGGGAAGAACTCTTTCTTAAGAAGTAGGGTGCAGGTGGAGAAAACCAACCGAAGCAAAAACAATCCCTTAATCCATGCGTTTGAGGAAGGCAGAGGCCCTACACAACAATTTTTTAATAACATTCTTCACCATCTGTAGCCTTTTCGTTAAAAAAAAGAAAAGAAAACAGCTGGTGAAAATGAAAACACTTCACTTTTTATATTAGACCATTTTAGACCATATAGCAGTTCTGTCCATAAGAAATCATCACCTGCGGGGTGCCTGGGTGGCTCATTCGGTTAAGCGTCCGACTTCAGCTCAGGTCATGATTTCGCAGTTGGTGGGTTTGAGCCCCGCGTTGGGCTCTGTGCTGGCAGCTCAGAGCCTGGAGCCTGCTTCAGATTCTGTATCTCCCTCTCTCTCTGAACCTCTCCTGCTCAAGCGCTCTCTCTCTCTTTCTCTTAGAAATAAATAAAACATTAAAAAATTAAAAAAAAAAAGAAATCATCACCTGCTAGTCCAACCTAAGTAGTTAGAATAATGTGGTAAACAGGGATGTAGTCGAAATGATCAGTGAAAGTTATGAAGTGTTCAGGCAATTCAGCCAATGTCTAATGAACTTGTCTAAATCAGTTTCTCAATAACGTCTGTGAAAAGAGAGCTTCACGGTGGTGGTATGTGAGCAGAGTTTTGTGCTGATCTTGGATTTCAAAGCCACATCACTGTCAGAATCATGATAATTTATTTTACATTTAATAATTTTGTGGCAACTGTACCAAAGAATTTCCTTACATGTTCAAGTTTGCTATTTTGGAAAGGTAATCCAGATAATATATCCTCCTTTTAAATATTCAAAATATATTGGGGCGCCTGGGTGGCTTAGTCGGTTAAATGTCCGACTTTCGCTTAGGTCATGATCTCGCGGTTCGTGGGTTCGAGCCCCGCGGCGGGCTCTGTGCTGACTGCCAGCTCAGAGCCTGGAGCCCGTTTCAGTCTGTGACTCCCTCTCTCTCTGACCCTCCCATGCTCACGTTCTCTCTCTCTCTCCTAGAAATAAAACATTAAAGGGGCGCCTGGGTGGCTTAGTCAGTTAAGCGTCCGACTTTCGCTTAGGTCATGATCTCGCGGTTCGTGGGTTCGAGCCCCGCGTCGGGCTCTGTGCTGACAGCCAGCTCAGAGCCTGGAGCCTGTTTCAGTCTGTGACTCCCTCTCTCTCTGACCCTCCCCTGCTCATGCTGTCTCTCTCTCTCTCTCTCTCCTAGAAATAAATAAAACATTAAAAAATTTTAAAAAAATAAAATAAATATTCAAAATATAATACTAAATGCTTTCAGTAAAAGATATACGATTTTCTTGTATGACAGTTCCTGCTTTAGGAAAAGGAGGGTGACTTAGAATGCCAGCAGAACCCCGGCTGTGATTTTTAATGAAAATAAAACCGCACCTGTGTGCAGGCAACTTAAGAGGCAAACTCTTCACTCATGCTCCTAAAAGGATACTTCTCTGAGTCACTTCCTTACCAACGGTGAACACTGAGAAAGCCACAGTTTCAGCCTCCAGGCTTTAGAAGCTGGGTTTAAGTTCCCCCCTCCCCCCCACCGACTAAAACTATAACCCAGTTTCACAAATAGTTGTATAATTTTATACAACTTTCACTTAAAATACTTTGCTGGGGCAACCATGAAACCACAAAGGAAAACCCAAACACAAACATTTTGCATTTTTCTAAGTGTCAAATCTCAATGTATTTAAATACCAGCATTACCCAGTCAGAAACCTAAATACCAGCATTACCCAGTCAGAAACCTACTTTAATGAAAACCAAGAGGGAAAAAAAAGTGGATGCTTCAAAATCGGAATGGTTTGCGCTTTAAGTCAAAAAGAAAGATCATGTTGACTCTATTTTGTATCATTACAAGCTCGTAAAACTACACAGACTCAGCCCTACTGTAAGATGAGATGTTTAGAATAGAAGTTGACCAGATAGTTGTTTCCAGCTCCCTAGTTATGCAAGGAATACACAGAGCTCTGATTTTTATCTTACATTATTTATCATACAGTTAGTTAAGAAACAAATAGTAGGGGCGCCTGGGTGGCTTAGTCGGTTAAGCGTCCAACTTTCACTTAGGTCATGATCTCGCGGTTCGTGGGTTCGAGCCCTGCGTCGGGCTCTGTGCTGACTGCCAGCTCGGAGCCTGGAGCCTGTTTCAGTCTGTGACTCCCTCTCTCTCTGACCCTCCCCTGCTCACGCTGTCTCTCTCTCTCCTAGAAATAAATAAAACGTTAAAAAAAATTAAGAAACAAATAGTAGATATTGCTGTTGACCATGAGCCAAGACAGCTATATATGATTATGTGCCATGGTGCAAAATTTTGCAGGGAAGAAAAACTCCAGTGGTTATAATTCCTTTCCCACGAACACTAACCCTTCCCTTTATGCTCCAGGGGTAACCTCAGGCCTGATATAAGCATGGGTTGTTAGATCTTTTACAACCTTCGCAGAGATTAGAAGGCTGCAGAAAAATACCACTGGGGGTTAAAAAGAGCTTTCCAAAATTGTTCTAAATGGACAAATAATGCTTTGCTTTCTTTGACAGCTGTTCACTAACTGAATACATCTGGAGAAAGAGAGTCAGGTGCCAAGAGATTTCCATTTGGTTCGCTACCAGGTTTTCTTTTCCAGGATGCTTTCCAACACTCAGACTCGTCTTATTTAAGTACATTAAAAAAAAAAAAAGTTGATTCTTCTTTTAATTTTTTTGTATCACGTTCCACCCCTATGAGATAACATAAACTGTGGATTTAAAGAAGATAGCTTTAAGGTTAAAGCTATTCCACACACCTGAATTTTCGCTGGCCACAGGGGTGGAAATATGGCCGATTACCTTTAAGTTAAGGCCAAGAAGACGCAGCATTCATTCAAATGCACTGATCCCCAGTTGACACTGTTATTCACTATTACCCAAACTATTTAATAGTAACTATTAATGTTTCAAATGAGAAGCATGAGGAAGGCGGAGTTCTTCCAGGAGTAGTGGGTAAGCTGCCCACTGAGCAGTCTCATGGAGTGAGGTCCTTCTGGGAAATTTGTCCTGGTGTCTGGGTCTGGTCTTCAGCCCTGGCAGAGCCTCCGCCCCCAAGCAGACTCGACTTTGCCAGGCTGACAGAGACTGATGAATGGAAACAAAATGCCAAAGTCTTCCTTTGCAATGAAAAATACACCTCTCTATACGATGGCAATACCCTCATCAGATAAGTGGTACCTTCTCTCCCTTGAAAGCTAGGCCAACCAAGAAGCCAACTTATCTTTTTTTAAGTTTAATTATTCATTTTGAGAGAGACAGGGACAGCATGAGTGGGGGAGGGGCAGAGAGAGAGGGAAAAAGAAAGAATCCCAAGCAGTGGCAGTGCAGAGCCCGATGTGGGGCTCAAACCTACGGAGCTGTGAGATCATGACCTGAGATGAAACCAAGAGTCAGACACTCAACCAACTGAGCCATCCAGATGCCCAAGAAGTCAGCTTATAATCATAAATGTATTTTGCTGGCCATAGAGAATTAGAAAAAAGAGAGCGAACCATAGGATTATGATGCATATCAGGCTAAAATAATCCAATGCAAACAACTCCACAACCAAAATAATCTTGTGAAAGGAACCACAGTATCTTCCACCCTACATGTTGTGATTTTACTTAAAGTAAGTGGGGAATAATATATTTGGGAGAAAAGAACATGGTATTAGGATTCCAGTGTGATACAGCACCTTGTCTGGCTTCAACAATTATAAAAATCTTTAAACACAGTGCAAACTCTTCCTTCCTTCCTGTCTCTTTCCTTCCTCCCTCCCTCCTTCCTTCCTTTCTCTCTTTTTCCTTTCCTCCCTTCCTCCCTTCCTCTTTTCCCTCCTTCCTTTCTCCTTCTTCCTCCTTTCCTCCCTTCCTTCCTTCCTTTCTGTAGGCTCATGCCCAATGTGGGGCCTGAAGTCATGACCCTGGGATCAAAGGTCCTATGCTTGGCACGCCTGAGTGGCTCAGTTAGTTAAGCCTCTGACTCTTGGTTTCAGCTCAGGTCATGATCTGATGGTTTGTGAGTTCGAGCCCTGCGTTGGGCTCTGCGCTGATGGTGTGGGGTCTGCTTGGGATTCTCTCTCTCCTCTCCCTGTCTGTCCTTACCCCACTTGTGCTGTCTCTCTCTCAAAATAAATACTTAAAAAAAAAAAAAGAGTCCTATGCTCTACTGACCGAGGCAGCCTGGCACCCCCGTGCAAACACTTTAAAACCAGTATCCATCTACCTGCCAGGAAAAGCTTCTACACTCAGTACTACTAAAAATATACTGTGGTTAAAAAGTCCAGAGAGCAGAAACCATTTCAAAGTGGGACATCAAAAAAGAGAGGGCTGGTGGTTAATCAGTTTTCCAAGAGTGTCACCACGTAACTTTTAGTTAGAATTCTTGAAACTCATAAATAGGTGGCCAGTGAAATGAATGGCTGCCAGATAAACCTGAGTCCTAATCTCCACCCCAAAATGTGCAAGATCCGAGATGGAAACTGGCATGCATCGCGTCTGATTCAAGACAGAGACAGAGAATGAGTGGGGAAGGGAAGAGACAGATGGAGGCACAGAACCCAAAGCAGGCTCCAGGCTCTGAGCTGTCAGCACAGAGCCCGACGTAGGGCTTAAACCTATGAAATGTGAGATCGTGACCTGAGCCGAAGTTGGATGCTCATCCAACTGAGCCACCCAGGCGCCCGTCCGAGGATACATCTTTTAAGAGGTCCACCCTCTTATCTTCCTTGGGGGAAACATTCTTTATATATTGTCATCGAATATATTTTATTCCCAGGGCATAACAAATTGCTGATGTTCCACATTTAATCGTATCTCTGGCAGTCACCATCTGTGCATGGTGCTGAAACACCTCGGGTGGCCTCACGCACTGTCTGTCTATCACACATGCCCAGCTGAGACTCACTGCCTGTTTCCAGCACTGGTTTTATTCACCTTACGCACATCTACCCACGGGACGGTGCAGAGGTCTCCTATCGATGATCTGAAAATCTACTTAACCGCGGTGTCTATTCAAGCCTTTGATGCAAGGCTGAGGGAAAAGAGGCCACAGGAAAGAACAAAAAACCTGAACCAGCCCATCCAGATCCTTGCTGTCATGACAGGAAGCACGATTTAGTCATGGGTTTAATAACAAATCGCAGGCAGAACAACCCGGACTAAATAAAGGCCTTTCCACTCGTAATCACTCTCTGAGCAGAAACATCTGCACGGACACCTTCCCTCCAACCCTTGTTCCCTGCATCCGAGGCCTTGGAACAAAGTGGAAAAGCAATGGATGCGCTAAGACTGGAGACACGGTAGCGCACAGCACACACAGTGGCCTGATGGCCCGTAATCAGCCGGAGCAGGCCGGGTACAGCTCAGTCACAGGTGCTCTCCTCCCTGCCCTCCTCTGATGCAGTCCCGCGTCACCTTTCTGGAAAAGTCTATGCACAGAGAGCATGGGCTGCAATTTCTGGTTTCGTGTGAACTGCGGAGAGGACTTTAAAACTCACACCTGAAAAGCAACCCATCGCCCAATCCTTCCAGGCTTTGACGACTGCCCCCTTCCAATCATATGGCTGTTATTACACCCATGCCCTTCTGCAGTGGCTGGCCCTACCCGAGTCTTTCCAGAACATCAGTCTCACAGAAAGGGAACTTTCCTTCTGCGCTGGGGTGGCTAATGGAACATTTAATTAAAATCAGCTACTGACCAACAAGAACTGGTGATGCCCGGGTGAGAGAAGATGTTTCTAAACGAGCCCTCGGCATCCAGGGCAGGGCTGCGCGGCACACTTGGGGGGTCCACCGGCCCTGCACCTGCCGGCCCTGCACCCGACAGCCATGCACCTGCTAACCATGGACCCACCAGCCCTGCACCTGCCAGCCNCCCGCCAGCCATGCAACTGCCAGCCCTGCACCCGCTGGCCCTGCACCCACCAGCCCTACACCAGCCGGCCCTGCACCCGCCAGCCATGCAACTGCCAGCCCTGCACCTGCTAACCATGCATCTGCCAGCTCTACATCCACCAGCTCTGCACCCGCAGGCCCTGCACCCGCCAACCATGCACCTGCTGGCCCTGCACCCACCAGCCATGCACCTGACAGCTCTACACCCACCAGCCCTGTACCCGCAGCCCTTCACCCACAGGCTGTGCATGGCACCAAGCCCATGTTCCACACATGGGCGCCGGTGACCCGGCAAGCCTGGAGTGCTCATGACACCCAGCCCTACCACCAGGTAAGCAAAGGATGATCATCTGCTTCCTAAGGTAAAACGCCTCTTTCTTTCAAGAGATCTCACCAGCTCACCTTTCTGCTCCAGACTTTTCTGCGGGGACAGCAGTTAACTGGTCTTGTGCATCTCACCTGCATCCTTTGGTTCACAGACCCAGCCAGCCTCATCCCTGCTCCTCTCGGGCACCCCATCCCTCCAGCTCCACTTCAGACCACTGACTGTCCCTGGCATATGGCTGTGCCTTCGCTCCGGCCCTCCTCCTGGCCTTTCCCCTCAGCTCTGTCCACGCAAACCCCACCCCCTGTCCAGGCCTGGCTCAGTTCCATCTTCTCTGCCCCCCTGTCCAGGCCCTTCTGCCCCTGATGCCATGCACCTCAGGCCCTTCTGATCTATGTCCGGGTTCTACTCACTTGACTCCTGGTAGTTATGGGTCGTTAGACAGATGTGTTACGTGTTGTGTCTCTAACTCTCCTTCAGTCTGCTTCTGTTCTGCGGGGACTTAAAGCTTCCTAAAGCTTAATGTGTTCCATGGCAGAATTAAGCTTTTAATTTTTATTTTTTGAAATATTTATTTTGAGTGAGTGTGAGAGAGAGAGAGGCAGAGAGAGAGAGAGGGAGGGAGGAGAGGGAGAGGGAGAGAGGGGGAGGGAGGGAGATGGAGAGGGAGAGAGAGGGAGGGAAGGAGGGAGAGAAAGCGTGAGCAGGAAAGGGCAGAGAGAGACACACACAAAGAATCCAAAGCAGGCTCCAGACTTTGAGCTGTCAGCACAGAGGCCAATGCAGGGCTTGAAGTCACAAACGGTGATATTATGACCTGAGCTGAAGTCAGACGCTTAATGGACTGAGCCACCCAGGCGCTCCAAGCTTTTTTTTTTTTTTAAGTTTGTTTATCTTTGGGAGAGGGGCAGAGTGTGAGCAGGGGAAGAGCAGAGAGAGAGAGGGAGACACAGAATCTGAAGCAGGCTCCCGGCTCTGAGCTGTTTAGCACAGAGCCCAGTTGGGGCTCAAATCCATGAACCGCAAGATCACGGCCTGAACTGAAATCAAGAGTCGGATGCTTAACTGACTGAGCCACCCAGGCAGCCCCAGAATTAAGCTTTCAGACTATCTAAACCTCAGAACCCAGAACCTATTTCTTCGTCTCCAAATTACATGCTCATCTTCCCTCCTGGTGGGGCAAGCTGCCACGTTGGGAGAATGGCAGGGACGGATGCGGCGTGTGATGACTGCAGGTAAGTGCTGTTTTACTCTGATCCAGGTGCAGATGAGTCATAAAAAGTAAAGAGAAATTGCTCTGACAACCCCATCGTTCTATCTTCTCATATTCAGTTTTATTTTATTTTATTTTAATGTTTTTTATTTATTTCTAGGAGAGAGAGAGAGACAGCGTGAGCAGGGGAGGGTCAGAGAGAGAGGGAGTCACAGACTGAAACAGGCTCCAGGCTCCGAGCTGGCAGTCAGCACAGAGCCCGACGCGGGGCTCGAACCCACGAACCGCGAGATCATGACCTAAGCGAAAGTCGGACGCTTAACTGACTAAGCCACCCAGGCGACCCAGTCTCATATTCAGTTTTTTCTTTTTTAATATTTTTATTTATTTCTAGGAGAGAGAGAGAGAGAGACAGCATGAGCAGGGGAGGGTCAGAGAGAGAGGGAGACACAGACTCTGAAACAGGCTCCAGGCTCTGAGCTGGCAGTCAGCACAGAGCCCGACGCGGGGCTCGAACCCACGAACCACGAGATCATGACCCAAGCGAAAGTCGGACGCTTAACCGACTAAGCCACCCAGGCGACCCAGTCTCATATTCAGTTTTAAACGCTTATTACTTTGGACGCCTACTTGTAAACTACACTTCTGTCTTCAACCTCATCCAGGTGAAGCACATCTAGGTCACACCCTCCTTGTCACTGAGGACACCCAGGATTAGGAAATCTCTGATGAACTGTTCAGTAAAAGAAAGACTCCTCTTCCACGCTAAGTATCCTCTGATTATCTGTTGTGAAAGTTTAGATTCTTCTATTTTATGTTCTATTAATAAACTTGTACAAATCCACTGGAGTCATGTGTCTTCTCCCTGCCTCTCCTGTAACCCACTACTGTGTTCACAGCTCGATTGCTGAAACAGGCTCAGTGAGTAATTAAAAATAAGTCTCAAATGGCTACCTCTGGTGGGAGTGACAGCTTCTACTGTTCTTGTTTTTGTTTTTTTTTTTTTGGTCAGGAGGACACGGCCACACGTGGTGGTTTTTCACGGCTAAAATATGGCAACAATGTATTCGAAATGATTAACCATCTCTCTCTTCCCTTCAGTACCTTTCAAAAATCCATATAAGCTCTAAATTTCAGACAAAGCATTCCCCTGAAACAAGAAATTAATGGAGATCAAATCACTAGGAAGCAGTACAGTGTGGTGGTCAAAAACTTTGGACCCAGAACACCTGGGTTCAATGCCCAGCTTGGTTCCTTGCTAGCTAAGTGCCCTGGAGGGCGCTACCTACCAGTCCCAGACCACTTACCTCACAGGGCATTGGGGGAATAGGAAGTCCATGCAGACATAGTGCTTAGTTAGAACAGTATGTGCTGTGCGCTAAGTGCTTACCAGCCCTTAGCTACTATTATTATTTCTATGAGGATAGCAAAGATGACTTAATTGGGCACCCTATCTTCCTCAGTAAGGAAACTTATCTCAGAACAGCCTACCTAGGAATATAACTATGCACCCATTGCTTAAATCTACCAGTACTTTCAGACTCTACAAGAAAAAATCTTTTTAAAAATAAATTTTATTTATTTTTCTTTTTAAAAAATAGTTTATTGTCAAGTTGGTTTCCATATAACACCCAGAATCACAGTAAAACCTTCGATGGCAAGTAACTTGTTCCGTGAGTGTTCCACAAGACAAGCAAACATTTCTAATAAATTTTAACTTGATAAATGAGCAGAGCCTTGCAATATGAGTAACGTGATGCCAAATGTCATATGATCACAATTGAGCCACTGGTTCTCTCTCTCTCTCTCTCTCTCCCTGCGGGATTGTGGTTGATCATCTCCCATGCTCGGATGCTCGGTCTCAAGCTACACAGCGTTAGGCAGAAATTGGTGATTTTTCAGAATGTTGGAAGGTGCTCACAACTGGCACTAGTATGTTTTTTGTCACTTCAAAGCACTTATGGACAATCCTTTGCTCTTCCAGGCAAAAGTAAGCTAGGAATGCTTTGCTTCATTCAAGGGCAGGCTGCTTGCAGATATAGACCCTTTTCTCTGCTGCCTTATTGCCAGTTACCCTAAATACAGTATTTGACAAGAGTTTTCTAATACTGTACTATAGTCAATATCCGTGCAAGCGTGTACAATGGCCCCCATGCAGAAAGAAGTTGAAAAGAAAGGTGGTAAGGAGGAGGAGATGATTATGGTGGAGAGCTGGAGGAGAAAAAGGTGGAGGAATCCCTCACTTGAGATGAGATTAGGGAGATGTGAAAAATGTGTGAAACAGTGCAAAATTTTGTAGAAAAGCACCACCCGAATGAAGTTGTAGCAGTGGGGGCGATGAATCTAAGGGCAGTGAGATGTCACATTTCCACGAACTCTTCAAGAGGAGGCCAAAGCAAGTGTCAATGGATAGGTTCCTTGTTAATGTTGCACAAAATGAAGAAGATTGCATTGAGCCAACAGGTAGCGGATTCCGTTAGTGAGAGTTCAAGTTGTCCTACACAATAACCCTCCTCTCTCATCTCCCTCACACCAGCCACGAAGGTCTTCAAAATGTAAGTGTAGGTTCACTTGTTTTTCTTTTATATTTTGTATGTTCTTTATGACTTTGTATTATATTACAGTATTGTAATCATTTCTAGATGAATAGTTTTGGGTTGTGGAATGAATCATCTGAGTTGCCATGATGTCTTACGGGGAAATTCACCTTGAGAGACAAGTGCTTTGGATTAGAAGCGTGTTCTGCAATAAATTATGCTCGCAAACCAAGGTTTTACTGTACTGGTTTTCGTCAGACACGGGGCTATTCCGAACAGGCGTAGGCAGGTCCCCTGAAGTGTATGCTCTGAGCATGGGAATGCCGGTACCTCGTGAGAACGGCTGGAGCTATGCTCTTGGTGTCCCCACCCTCTCCTGGATCAGAGCTAGCCTGAGCTCCAGTGGTACAGGAGCCTGGCTGCCCCTGTTTGGTTGACGTCATCATTCTTCCTTCACCGGCTTCCTTGACTTCCTCACTGATTTTTATCTCCAATCCCTCCATCCCTAGCCCTGGGGATTTGGCAACTTGTTGTTCAAAGAGCTCCAGCCTTGGCAAGCATCTCCAGGCCCGGTTCTAGCATCTAGAGAAGCTGGTATCCCCAGGGCAGAAGCATGCTTGGCCTCTGACTTAATCAGGTGGAGATCAGAAACCACATGTCCTCGCAGCTCAGAAAATATTCAACACAACCCCGGAAAGAGGGCAAAATTCACAAAGAACCTGTGGCCCAGAGGTTAAGTAATTGGCCCTCCGTCACACAATAAATAAGGACACTGGTAAAGCCACGGCAGCAGTGAGTCCCTGTGGCCGTGGCAGAGAGATTCTGCTACAATTGCAGGTGAAAGGAAACTCTTAAGCATGACGTGGGCAGAAAGACTGAGAATCCAGTTAGAGGCACAGTGCAATGTGAAAAACCAAGTGCAGTGTGTGTGTGTGTGTATTTTATAGATATTCACATCTGAGTTTAAAATATGTATACTAACTTGAACTAATAATGAAGAGTTTATCAACAGGAATCCTGACCAACTATCCATAATGAATAGGTAAGGAATGCAGGGAAACCTCTGAGAACTGGGAGTCCCCAACATCCTGTGGACATTCTATTTGGCTCCAGGGGTGATATCAATGATCTGGATTATCGGAGCTGGCAGAGCCCATTTCCCTTTACCGCCCCCATCCCCGCCATCACAATTTCTGTCCTGGACACGTGACCTGAGCAGATGCAGTGAGAATGAATGACAGAGCTTCTTCTGCAGCTCTGTGGTGCTATGACCCACCACAAGCCATATGTAGCCTCCTAAAGGGAGATTCTTAGAATCAGGTTGACACCATGCAAATCAAAGCAGGTGGAGAAAAGAACCCAGGACGTTTAGCGGCGCTGCTAAGCCAGATCAGTATCTGTCTGCGCCAGCACTGTGTCTCGTGGCTTTCTAGTTTCATAAACCAAAATTCCATTTATTGTTGAAGCCAGCCTTGAGTTATACTTTTTTTTATATTTGTTTAGTTTTTAGAGACACAGAGAGAGAGAGAGACAGAGAGAGAGAGAGAGAACGAGAACAAGTGGAGGAGGGGCAAAGAGAGAGAGGGGGACAGAGGATCTGAAGCGGGCTCCATGCTGACAACACAGAGCCCCATGTGGGCTTGAACACGGGAACCGTGAGATCATGACCGGAGCTGAAGTTGAATGCTTAACCAACTGAGCCACCCAGGTGTCCCGAGTTGTGTTTCTTTTTACTTGTAACCTGAAGAAGTCCTAGTGCAGGAGGCATTTAAGAAAAGCATTTTCTTTACTGCAGAGGATAGCATTGCAAATGGCTGAACACTGTCGAGTGGTTTGATTTGCTTGGTAAATATTTTTCTTCTCAGAGACGGCTGATATAAACAATAAGCTTCAGTCTCTTGCAGGCTGAGTTATTTTACTATACTGTCAAGATCACGATTCCCTAATGCTTTTACAGCTAGGCAACACCATCTTCAAGAGCCATGGAACAGGCAAATGGAAATGAAAAAGAAAAAAGGAGAAAAGCATCTATGTATATAGTGAAGGGGAGAGACACGATGGATATTCAGACTCCACAGATTAGCACAAAAACCTCCTTCCATCATTATTGATCAGATCACCCTACACAGTAAACAAAAGCAGGATGCCAATCACAAGCTTTTTAGTAAATTCCTTCTGGCACGCACGTAAACACCACCCACAGGCGGTCTCTTATGAAGCTTCTCCACCACCGTCCCAGAAGCACACATTAAGAAGAGCCATACTGGTGTGTGAAGCCTCTGTCACGTGCTTGCACACGCAGGATCTCAATGGAACGTAACGCCATTCCTGGAGCCTGAGGACCGTTCTCAGCCCTGTCCTGCAAATGAAGGAACTGAGGTCTGCACAAGTTGAGCACATTCCTTAAGTTCACAGGAATAAAAAGCCAGGAGATGGAAGATCCTGATCTTCTAACTCAAATCCAAAGGACCTTTCTACCCTATCTATCACCCTGTCCCTCCCAGCTCTGCAAGGATATTCTGCGTATCAAAGCGAGTAGGCAGACACCAAAGAAATCTTCGTACACTGTGTAAGAGAAAAGGACAATCTAAAAATGGAATGACCAACATCTTAATATGTTTTTATAATAAAACTTGTTTTAATGTTTATTTTTGACAGAGAGAGAGAGAGAGGAAGGGAGACTATGTGTGCATGCTCCATTGGGGGAGGGACAGGGAGGGAGACAGAGATCTGAAGTGGGCTCTGCACTGACAGCAGAGAGCCTTATGTGGGGCTTGAACTTATGAGCTGAAAAATCATGCCCTGAGCCAATATCTGAGTCTTAACCAGTTGAGCCACCCAGGTGCCCCTAAATATTTTAGATTAGCTAGAAACACACTCCACCACACTCCCAGCTTCTACAGACCTTTCTTACCCACTTTGGGCACAAAGCTTTGGTTGGAAATTACTTGGAATATTCCATGCTTAAAAATCACAGGGTGCCTGGGTGGCTTAGTCAGTTAAGCGTCCGACTTTCGCTTTGGTCATGATCTCGCGGTTCATGGGTTCGAGCCCCGTGTCGGGCTCTGTGCTGACTGCCAGCTCAGAGCCTGGAGCCTGTTTCAGAGTCTGTCACTCCCTCTCTCTCTGACCCTCCCCTGTTCACACTGTCTCTCTCTCTCTCCTAGAAATAAATAAAAAACATTAAAAAAAATCAAATATATGCTCTTATGTGCTAATAACAGCACTGATTTTATATTTTTAAAAAACACAATTAAGACTTAAGAACTCAAGTATAATTATCTAGAAAACTTAAAAACTAGTACTAGCATTTAAAGGAATCTGTATTTTAAACTCAACTTCTTAGAGACATAACCAAGCACTGATCTGGTATTTTCCTTTCTAGGGCATGAGAAACAATATTTAGTTTACTTGGAATTTCCTTAATTTCAGTGATGCCCAACAGTTCTCCTTTTACTCCTTTTAAGCCATAGAGTTTTTATACTTTCCAATGCTGGCTTGACTCCAGCAGAGATAGGGCCATCTTCTCCCACAGAAGGGCCGATTCTGATATGAGGGCTGCCTGCACAAGGCTCTCTTTTGCATGATATATACGTAAATGGTTTTCTAATCTTATGGTGTGGAAGTGGTGATTCAAGTATAATGTCTCCATGTGCTAGATGGGACTCACCAACCTGAAATAACTGGTGTCATTAACAAACTCATAAATGTAGGCTTTTGAACACATATCAAGTCCCAGGGACTCAGGGCCCAGGCTTGCAGAAGGTCCCGGGCAGTCCAGCTGCTCCGTTCAGGTAGCCTCTGTGACCTGACTCAGTCTGTTCCCTCCTCCTGGTCCCTTTTACAAGTCTCTTCCAAGTTCATCTGGGGAACAGATCCGCTTAGAGCAATGAATTTCAGCTGATTTGTCTGGGTCTGGGTCTAGGTAGGAAGGAACCGTTTGGATCACTTTGCAGTCTTACGGCGCTTATGGTAAGAAAAATGAACAGAATCTATTAAGGGGTGTTCTAAGCAAGCTGGCCAACACCCCACCCCCACCCCGCCAACACCCTCAATGCAGAGCTGAGCACAGAGCTCACGCACATACAGCAGCTTTCACTTTATCATCAGTGACGCCACGAGATAAGTGGCATGTCACCATCTAACGTTGCTCCTGGCAGCCCCCAGCTGCTCTTCTTAGAGCCCCTAACCCCGCACTTGGGTCCTGGAGACATCTGCCCATTCACAGCATCACATTCTTTCCAGGGCTTCCTGCTCCCGCGCTCTGGGATCGGGGGCTACTCCTGCTTTGAAAACTCTCTCCCCCCTGGCTCCCCATATAGCTTGTCGACCTCCTGGTCACCGTGTCCCTGCTCCCTGGGGATCCATCTCAGCATTCAAGGTTTCAACATCAGCCTTATCAGCCTTCCTACCAGAATCACTTGCCCCGTTTTCAGATCTGCCCTGGAACATCAAAGACCCTCTCCCGGGGAATTCCTCCTCCCAGACCACAGCTCCTGAGTTTCCTGCACATTCCCAGTCCTACACATGGCCACGCACATGAACTTGCCCAGATGTTATGGCTCTGTTATTCTGGCTTTAGTGAAACCAAGGTTTCTCTTTACAGAACTTTCTGAGGAGTGGTTTAACAGCAACAAGTTTCTTCTACAGCCCCTTCTTTCTCCTGAGAAATAGAGTGCTAGAAAAATGGAAAATGTCCTCTGACTGTGGCTTTTAGAAGTGGGTTCTGTGATCAAAGAGGAGACACAGTCACCTCCTTGCTTGCCACTTACTGGCTGATAAATATTCCTGGCATCAAGGCTGCTCTAGGAATCAGAAGATCTGGGGATGACATATCTTAAACCTCATGTCCAGATACAGTCCTACATTTCCCCAGCCACTCTTTCTCTTCCCTTTGTCTCTCCCCAGAAGGGGATCCCTCCCCTCCATGCCTCCATGCCCCAGCCCACTTTATCTCCTCCAGTTCACAATCACACACCTATGAGACTGTCTTCCTAGTGGACTCTGTCTCCTTTCCTCCCAGATTCTTGGGGTTCAGAGTCCTTTGGCTTCAGCCCTCTTTGTTTGAGAGATGTGGGTGGGAAGTATGGAGCCCCCTATTTCTCTGCCAGGTTTTTCCAAAAATCAAACCTCAAATACCTGATTTACAGAAACTTCAATCTAAGAAACATTTGGTGCTTTACTACTACAGCAGTTAACCTTACTTTCATTTATACTCGTTGGAATAGCTCACTAAATTTAACAAAATGCCACAAGGCATTTATAGAACATTCAACACACACACACACACACGTGTGCACACATACACACAGACGAATATTACTCAGCAATGAAAAAGAATGAAATCTTGTCATCTGCCACATGGATGGACCTCGAGGGTATGATGCTAAATGAAGTAAGTCCGACAGAAAGACAAATACCATATGATCACTTTTATATGTGGAATCTAAAAAATAAACAAACAGGAGCACCTGGGTGGCTCAGTTGGTTGAGCATCTGACTTCAGCTCAGGTCATGATCTTGTGGTTCATGGGTTTGAACCCCACATTGGGCTCTGTGATGACAGCTCAGAGCCTGGAGCCTGTTTCAGATTCTGTGTCTTCCTCTCTCTCTGCCTCTCCCCCATTCATGCTGTGTCTGTTTCTCTTAAGAATAAATAAACATTAAAAAAATTAAAAAACAAACAAACAAAAAACCCAAACAAAAACAAGCTCATATATACTGAGAAAATATTAGTAGTTGCAAGAGGCAGCAGGGATGGGATGGGAGAAATGGGTGAAGGGGCTCAAAAAGTAAAAAGAAAAAAAATTTAAAAGAATAAACACACACTAAAAAATCCTTCTGTAAGAAATCTATCTGCTAAGTGGAAAGGGTTTATTTTGCTGCCAAAAAAAATAAAAAATCATGGTCTTTAAGTACTTCATCAGGGTTTTCAAACAGAAGGTAAACAAAACATGGGCCAAAGGAGATGATTAAATTTTAAAAGTCATTAAACAGTTACAAGATGTATATATGCCTTTACAGCACTAATGTTGAGATTTGAGACAAAAAATGCTAAACTTGGTTGATTCACAACCTGAAAGTACTTTCAAGGTAGCATAAAAGTGTGTACAGAGAGGTATATTGCTTTTCCCCTCTCTGATATAGACTAAAACGTGAAGGAGAAAGTAGGAATAAATTCCCAAGATTGATAATAAGGGGTAGGTTCATTTTTACCTTCTACTAGACTCAAGTTTCTGACTCATTTAAGCTTTCATTATTTACCTTGACTAGTAATACCGAGAAATTCTTTTATTCTCAGCCAGCGTCCTCAGATTCTTACTCAACAATTGGGAACGTAATACAGCATCTGGTGTCAGAGGTCCTTCTGAGCGACCACTGGGAAACCCATCATTTATACCTGAGTCAACAATGCAGTACTGTCAGGGAGGAGGGGGCCGTCATGAAAAGGATGTGATTCAGAGCACGGTGCCCTCAAAGACAGAGCTGACACAGAGGGAGACCTACAGGCACAAACCAGGGTTCCGATCCACCATCTGTCTCCCAGGTTGGCTGGGGTCACTGGTGCTTTCTCTATGTCCCTTCTGAGGCAAGGCTGGACTAAGAAAGACCCAGAAAGACAGACAGACACGCACACACACACCCCCCCCCAAAATATTAAAGGAAAAGGAGGACTGAATAGGGCAGTTTTATCTGTAAGATAGATCTGCCTTCCACATGCAAGAGGGCAAAGCTTTTGACCTGATACTTGAAGGTCAGCAATGGCCAGCGCCGGGGCTATGGGGTGGGTAATGGGGAGCTTGCGAGAGTGCAAAGCCATTTGCAGAAACATTCTCTGTGGACTGAAAAAACTTGCGCCCAATGTATTCTTTGATTTTAAGATGTAGTTTTACTATTCCACTTAATATTTCACAAATGGGGATGTGTTTTATAATCAACATGGGCCTAGGATGTGGTAGCATCTAGGCAGAATCAGGGAAATCCTCTATGTTCCCTGCTATTATTTTCAGCCCTATAATAAAAGGGTTTCAGGAGGTGCCTGGGTGGCTCATAGGTTAGGTGCCCGACTTCAGCTCAGGTCATGATCTCACAGTTTGTGGGTTCGAGCCCTGCATCAAGCTCTGTGCTGACAGCTCAGAGCCTTGAGCCTGCTTCAGATTCTGTGTCCCTCTCTTTCTCTGCCCCTCCCCTGCTCATGCTCTGTCTCTCAAAAATAAACAAACATTAAAAAAAGAAAAAAGAAAAAGAAAAGGGTTTCAGGTACTCAAATGTGATTAAATGTAAATGGTTACAACACTCAAATGACCAACCCTGCCCAATGATACTGTGTATGTAATGCTTGGGGGTATGTGTGGGGGTGAGGGGATTATAAACCATTTTGATAGGAAACAGGCTCTCAAATTCAAGGATTTAGGGGTCACTGTCCTGCACTACCTTTTCTAAACATAGTGGAGACTGACCGAACCACATCTACGTTCCTACTCTGACAATGCACTTGAGCTCTGGTCATGGTTCTGTCTGAATGGACCATGTTGTCTTGCCCAGGGTCAACCTCAGACTGGCTGCTTGCAAGGTCTATGCCCAACACCCATNACCCCCCCCCCCGACTTTTCTTGAAGAAGACAACGTTTTCAAGCCCCTCAACTAGCTGCCCTGAGAGCTGAAATCCTGGGCTTCTGAGGTCAGTGCAGAGTAATCTGAGGAGGGGTGCTCCAGAGGTCTAGGTCTGGGTGCCAGGACCACGGCTGGGTTTCAAGGTGTTAAGTTCAGAGACAACCTGCCATCACTGCGCTTGGCAAGGTATCTTGCACCTTTGGTTTCTCCAGAGTCACCATATGGCTGTGTGCTATTGACTTATTTGTGTCGTCCTCAAATTCTTATGTTGAAGCCCTAACCTCCAAGTGAGTGTATTTCTGAGACAGGGATTTTAAAAGGTGATTAAGGTTCAATGAGGTCTGAAGGGTGGGGTCCTATTCCAATAGGATTAGTGGATTTATAAGAAAATGAAGGCAATATGGGTGCCTGGGTGGCTCAGTAGGTGAAGCATACGACTTTGGCTCAGGTCATGATCCTGGGTTTGAGCCCCGTGTCAGGCTCTGTGCTGAGAGCTCGGAGCCCGAAGTCTGCTTCAGATTCTGTATGTCCCGCTCTCTCTGCCCCTCCCCCACTTACACTCTGACTCTCTCTCTCTCTCAAGAATAAATAAACACTTAAAAAAATTACAAAAGAAAAGGAAGGCAGACAGCTGCCGCAAACACTTTGGAAACAGCTTCATTTATGATCAGGTTTTGCTCCATGTAGACCTATCTCTGAGAAAGGTTCAAAGCCCTATCTTGGGGAGGAAAGGCACCCATTCATGGTTAACTCCAAGGGGTTGGGGGCCGGATCTGTGGTCGAGACCCACCGCTGCTACTTGGAGTCACGTAATCCCAAGAAAGGGGTCCACCGGGAAAGTCTTCCTTGACTCACATGTAGAGCTGGGATAAGATGGCGGCTTCGGTTAAGGACGCTTTTGGCTGTCAACAGCGGAATGCTAGGCCAGCAGTGGCTTCACAAGTAGGGGTTCACATTTCCCAAAGAACAGAAAGTTTGGAGGCAGCAGTGGCTGGCCGGGCTGAGCTGCTCAGTGGTGTTGTCAAAAACTGGAGTTCCTTCCAGAGGCTCAGCCCTCAGCGGGCTGGCTTTTTGTCACTTCCTAGTCAAAAGTGTCATCATTGGAGCGTGGATTGTCACAACAATGTCCAAGCAGAAAAGAAGGAAAGGGGCCACAGGGCTCCTTCTCCCCACGTCCCTGCCACTTATTAGGAAGCAAAAGCAGACTGGGACATGCTGTCACACCCCAGCACTGGGGCCTGCAACAGGGTGACCTCAGCCCTGAGGATGAGCCCACCTACTCTGACATCTGAACAAAACCAGGGTTCTGCCAGCAAAAAGAGGGGTAGTGTGGACTTTTATTACTGTTTAGAGAGAAAAGTTACAGGAAACTTAAGTCATGCTTAACATAGTAAGTGTGGACTGTTAATAAATTATCAATAAACATTGGCTTATTAATAAACTAATAAATTTTCATCTTTCACTAGAACCCAGAGTTCCCTGATAGACTATATTTCCCTCAGTGAGACTACTTGATGAAATCTCTATACAAAAACATTCAGGTCCGTGTGTTAAGGAGTCACAGCAGGAATTATTGAAGGATGAATTCTTAAGGAAAACAAATGTACCTGTAGCTTCATACTAGAACCTGAAACTTTTCTGATTTTTTTTTAAATGTTATTTTTGAAGGAGAGAGACAGAGCGTGAGTCGGGGAGGGGCAGAGAGAGAGAGGGAAATACAGAATCCAAAGCAGGTTCCAGGCTCTGAGCTGTCAGCACAGAGCCTGACAGGGGGCTCGAACCCATGAACTATGAGATCATGACCTGAACTGAAGTTGGACGCTTAACCGACTGAGCCACCCAGGAACCCCTCTGGTGTTCTTAAACTATAGTTCATACCACTGGATCCTTTGGGATCTGAACAGGATATCCGTGGAGTATCTTTAGTATATAGACGCTGAAGGCCTTTAGAAAAAGGGGCAAGAAAAACCCTCTTCCAAGACTGTTATGGCTCCCTTATCATGGTTTTAAATAAACTTGTACTTAAAAGACAACATGCTCTTTTTAGCAGGCATACTATATAAAGAGTCCAATTAAACATTTTCAGGGAAACGCTCATTTTGCAATTAAGTCTGAGGTCTGATTCAGATGAGTGTGACCTGCTGGTGAAGGCTTCAGAGCTATAGAAACTAAGTGCTCACGCCCTGCCTCTCCCACATGCAAAGAAACAGATTTTGTACAGGGCGAGATGCTAATAGTTCTGTATTCCTAAGACTGGACCCCTCCCACCACGAGCCAAATTTCATCTTGTTCCGATTCAGACTGGGAACAGCTGGGGAGAACAGTCACTATTTTGCGTGCTCTTTTTCCCAATAGGTATGAAAATAAACAAGACTTCTGATGTGATGTCAGACTGAAAAGTGAATGCCAGCTAATAAAGGAAATAGCAATTAGCAAAGTCATTAATTATGGCTCTGCTTTTGCTTCTGTTGTCACGGGTGATGATATGTTTTGACATTTTCTGCCTTTCTTACACTTGTTAATGCCCAGAAGAAAATAAATTCACGATAGAGATCTAATATTTTATATACATTTTTCCTGAAATCAAAGTAGAAGAGATCGATGACACCTGTGACGAATATATTCTGCTAGTATTAAGAGTCCCTAAATTCAATTATGGCATATGGCATTTTTTTTCTCCCATAAAACTTGTATTTTTAGCTAATAGGCATCACTTTCTAAAACCACTTTACTTCTATCTCCAGTACCAACAGTTACCTTCCTCTTTGGGGATTATTTTATTTTATTTAAAATATTTTTTTATTTGTTTCTGAGAGAGAGAGAGAGAGAGACAGCGTGAGCAGGGGAGGGTCAGAGAGAGGGAGACACAGAATCTGAAACAGGCTCCAGGCTCTGAGCTGTCAGCACAGAGCCCGACGTGGGGCTCGAACCCACGAACCGTGAGATCATGACCTGAGTCCAAGTCAGACACTTAACTGACTGAGCCCCCCAGGTGCCCCGGGGATTATTTTATTTTTTAAGACATATATGATTTGATTTGATTTGATTTTAATTACACTTTTTTACTCTTTATTTATGTGAGAGAGAGAGAGAGAGAGAGCGCGAGCGAGTGCAAGCGCACGCCCAGGCAGGGGGGAGGGTCAGAGATTGAGGGAGACAGAATCCAAAGCATGCTCCAGGCTCTGAGCTGTCAGCACAGAGCCCGATGTGGGGCTCGAACTCACGAACCGTGAGACCATGACCTGAGCTGAAGTCTGACGCTTAACCAACTGCCCAGGCGCCACATGACGTGAATTTAGAATAGTTTTAGATTTACTGAAAAATTGCAAAGACAGTGCAGATAATTCCCGTATCTCTTTTTCCCAGCATCTTGTATCAAAATGTGGCACATGTGTTATAATTAATGAACCAATACAGATACACTGCCATTAAACAAAGCTCCTCCTCTAATTCAGATTCCTCAGTTGTCCCCTAATGTCCCTTTCCTGATCCAGGCCCCCATCCAGGGAGTCGCATCGCATCTAGTTGCCATATTTCCTTAGGCTCTTCTTGGCTGTGACAGTTTCTCAGACATTTCTAGTTCTTGATGACCTGGACAAAGTGTAGAGGGGTACTGCTAGGTATTTTGTAGAATGTCCCCCAGTGTGGGTTTGTCATATTTTTCTCATGGTGAGAAGGGGATTAAGGGTGTAGGGAGGAAGACCCCAAGAGTAAAGTGTCATTCTTGTCACATCAAGGGTACTATCAACATGGCTATTGATGTTGACCTTTATCACGTGCCTGTGTATTTAGTTCCTCCTAACTAAACAAGTCACTGTAGAATTACTTTCTCCTTTTCACAACCCATACACGAGGGGCTGGAGGTTTTGTGACCTTCACAGCAGATTATTGACATCAGTATTTGGCTTCATCTGTACAGGGGATTTGTCTCCTCCACTTACTCACTTGCTCGCTTGCTCACTCATTCAATGGTTCATATCAGTACAGACTCCTGGATACTTAAGAGTTAATTTTCAAGAAGAGGCAGGGGGTGCAGTTGAGCCTCTGATTCAGTCAGTTGAACCTCCGACTTCAGCTGAGGTCATGGTCTCACGGTTAGTGAGTTCGTGCCCCAAGTCGGGCTCTGTGCTGACAGCTCAGAGCCTGGAGCCTGCTTCTGATTCTGTGTCTCCCTCTTTCTCTGCTCCTCCTCCGCTCACACACACTGTCTCTCTCAAAAATAAATAAACATAAAAAAAAAAAAAAAAGAAAGAGGTGGAAAGGATTTTGTTGTATTTGTGCACGTGCAAAGGCCAGGAGGGACAGAGGAGAGCTGCCAGCCTCCTTCACAAGTACAAGACTCTGTCACACACCACGCTGATGGCCCACAATAGAGAACTTTCCGCCACAGTAACATTACAAAGTCCTATGTGCCGCAGAACTCTGGGCTCTGTCTGAGCAACCAAACCGCAGATGCTGAAGTCACCATATGCCAAACGCACTGCTGCCCTGGTCAGTGCCCGTCCTGTACTTCGTCCTCAGCTCCTGCGTTCAAGGACCTGGCAGACTCCAGGAGTGATGCCCATGAACGCCCTGCGTTGGTATCCCATCAGGACAATGGCAGGGACCTATGGCCCACCCCACAGCCTCTTGCACAGACCTGTGTACATGGTGCGGTAGGCGGTACGTGGGTTTTCACTCAGGACAATGAATTTCGGGTAAACATTTCTGCAGGTCCTCATAGGGAATATATCTGGACACCAGGGACTGAGCAATGAGGGGCACGTTATGTATGAAACATAGCAGGTGACATAATGGAGGTTGCACAAAGTGCTAAGTGACCCTACGGAGAAGTCATATGAGGAGATGACAGAGAAACAAGCAAGAGAGTGAGATGGGGAAGGGGGGGGGATCTAATTTGTAATCATTTATCAGTATTTTCTATCTTTTTTTAAAATAAATTTTTTAATGTTTATTTTTGAGAGAGAGAGAGCAGGGGAGGGGCAGAGAGAGAGGGAGACACAGAATCGGAAGCAGGTTCTAGGCTCTGAGCTGTCAGCACAGAGCCCAATGTGGGGCTCAAATTCACGAACTGGGACATCATGAACTGAGCCGAAGTCGGATGTTCAACTAAACGAGACATCCAGATGCCCCGAGTCTAATGCTTTTAAATTTGCTTCTGCCAGTGGGCGACCAGCTCCTCAGATGGCAAAACACCTATGTGTGGTAGTGGATTCTGACAGATTTGCGGGTACACCCAACCTGAAGTCTGTAATTGGGGGAAAGAGAGGATTCATCTTATCAGAGGTTCTCATTGAGATCAACAGCATGGACTAGAAAAATTTTCAACCATACTATTTTCTAGTACAGCCTGGAAAAAGCCCCAAATATTCCATTTTAGGTATCAAAACACCTCTGCGTGGCTCACAAAAAGTGCTGAGACACTGCTGGTTCATCTGACTAATCTGTATAATACATTCTGTTTTCAGCTGACCGAAGGGTATACTTAGAAGCCAGTCTCCAAATCAGTACAAAATCCAAATGAGCAAAAAGAGGCTTCANCTATCCTATTTTTAGCTCTCCTGTACATTAATGAAGATCTACGATAAGATACATGTAATTACTTGTGAGTTAAATGTGGAAGACTCTGCTCATAGTAAAAAAAAAAAAAAAAAATCAATCTGCCTTCAAAGCAACAGGAAGAAAGAATCAAAGGGGTAAAGCGATACCATGGCAACACGGCTTTCAGAAAGCAAAGCCGTGCGCACCTTGTCAGCTACTCCACAGAGCTGGAGACAACCCGGGACATACCTGTGCTTCTAAGGACGCCCACGAGGTCCTCAGACACCTCACAGAGGCACAGAGTCAGATGCCGCTGCCCCACACAGAGGAGGTCCACATAAACAATAACAGTAACAATAATGATAAAACAATGGATGGCTTCTATCTCCGACTTCAGAGTCTGCCATGGTCAAAACACTGCTCAGATTAACTCCATGACGTCAGCATCGGAACCACAGGGACTATAGTCTGGAATTGTAGGCCCGCCCCCAGAGACCCTGATCCCCCAGTGGTGAGGCAGGGCCCAGGATTTGCATATTTAACTAGCATCCCATCCAGGATTCAGATGCAGGGGGTCCTTGAGGAGACAGTGATGTGGGGTGCAAGCCCCAGGCAGTCTGACCAAACCGGCCCACTTTGTCCTGGGAGTCACCCCCAAGACTTTTATCATTAATCCTTCATTTTGTGTAGTGTGTTGATGTAACTATGGTGGCCTTAACCTGGGACAGTGAAAGTGATGAATGTGGAGTCAAGTATAACTGAAGGCCAGCGCTGAGTGATACGAGCTTGTCATACACAGAATAGTCAAGCCAGGCTGCTAACTTGGACCCCTGGCCAGTCAGGGTGCCTCCGAATCAGGTCTACAACCATATCCCATTGCTAAAATTCTTGAGGCGTGATGACAAATGGAAATAAACATGACTACAGCTCCCATAAAATTCTAATCCCAATCTGAGGTACTCCAGGATGCCAAGTCTGACCCTCTCCAGTTCTATTTATATATGATTTTTAAAATGGAGTTGGCACACACATGGGTTTCTGATCATTTGGGCCATTACACAAACAGCTTAGAAATCCCACCTTAGAGTCATGGCCCAGGATTAAACTTGCCTTGTATTTACTTCGTAAGCAAAGGTTCTGTCCCTTATCTGCACACTGACACTCAGGGAATATTTCGAGACAAGGCTCAAAGATGAAACTCAGCATGTCTCAACTCTAGTTGATACAAGAATCAGAGGGAGGGCTTTGGAAAAATTACCCATATTCAGGTCCCACTGGACTTCGAACTCAGAATCTCTGGGGTGAACCCTGGTGATGTTCCTGGGTAATTATAATGTCCACCCAGGGTTGAGCCCCACTGGCAATGCCTCTGTTCCCCCCAAGACTGTGAGCATCTTCAAGGTGGACATGGTATGTCCCCCTCTGCCTTTCAAATGAATACTTAATAAATGTTCAACTAAACTGAATGTAGTTACATATCAGACCATTTCCATGTCTGTATGGGCAAGCAGCCTCAAGGACGGAAGACTGGGTTGGCATCTGTGACTTCACCTTCCCAATCAAACAACATTGGAACATCACACCTCCGGGCTGACAGACGTGCGGCGATGAAGGAAGATCTTGTCACTGTTCCTCCAGTTTAGTTAGGGTTGAGAAGTGTTTCAGAGGTGGGGCTGAGACTAAAGTTGGCAAAGGCAGGTGCCTTCACCAAATACGGAGAAGTCCCTCCAAAAATCGCCATGACTGCAGTGAGAGCTAAAAACGGTCAATCCCATCAAGTGCCTTCTGCCGGCAGTAAGAGCTGCCAGGTTTAGTGACCTCCAATGCAGGGTGTCTCGTTACACGTGAATTTCAGGTGAACAACAAATAATTTTTAGTGTAATTATGTTCCATGTGCTAGCTGGGCATTCTTACACTAAAAGTATATTCACTATGTGTCTGAAATACCATGTAACTGTATGTCCTGTAATTTATCTGGCAGCTTCACTGGTAATGGCCCCCAAATCAATTTGTGTGAGGGGCACCTGGGTGGCTCAGTTGGTTAAGTGTACGACTTTGGCTCAGGCCATGATCTCGCAGTTTGTGAGTTCCAGCCCCACGTTGAGCTCTGTGCTGACAGCTTGGAGCCTGGAGCCTGCTTCAGATTCTGTGTCTCCCCCTGTCTCTCACCTTCTCCAGCTCATGTTCTGTCTCTGTCTCTCAATAATAAAATGTTAAAAAAAATTTAAAAATTTGTGTGAGTTTGTTTTGGGAGAAAGGGATGGTGGTATTACAGGATAAAAATATCTGAAAGCCCAGTGTTCTCTGACAAAGTGCTTTGGTAGTCATGGGCATAGGGGCTACCTAGGATAAGATATTAGCAGAGTACCCCTTCCTCTCAGCGACTTTTCAAAGAACGGAGCTCTTCTGCCCTGAACAAAGGACACAGCAGAAGAGAAACTTTTGTTGTTGGCTGCAGCTGAGCAAATTTATCAAACAAAGGAAGCATTCAGCTCACACTCTGCACCACGCTCACACACGAACATTCAACAAACTGTATGCAGAAACCAGAAGCAGCGATGAAATGTTATCTGGCTCATCTTGTGATTATGAAGTTCTCTTTTCCTGTTTTTGCTCCTGAGAGGGGCGGAGGACAGTGGAAAGAGGAGAAAACTGGCCTTACCGGACCTGCTCTCTCAGCAAACACACACGGACGACCAGAGGAGAGGCAGTTCCGGCCTCAAGGAGAGACGGACCGACTGCCGATGTGTACACACAACTGCTCAGAGCCGGGTGGGCAGGGAGGGTTTTCTGCTGGGCCCTCAGCACCTAGAACAGTGCCTGGAATACTGAAGCGTTCGATAAGTATTTGTTGAATGAACAGCAGCAAAGGTTTGCACACGGACTCGGGGAGGGAGAGGGGGAGCCAGAGACAGCTGCTGAAGGAGATGGTGGCTGAAGCTTCAGGAAGAGCAATGACGACTCAGTACAAGGCACGGAGGCAAGGAGGGTGGCGGGTGCGAAGGCTCGGCAAGGCGAGCATGCTGGGCTCCCACGAATGAAGACACCGACGAGTAAAGCCCAGGCACTGAGGGTGGTGGGGGGAGGTCTGGGGGGTCCATCCACTGACAGCTGGAAACAGGCCCCGATGTAGAGCAGGTGCTCTGAGGGGTTCAGGGGTGCAGGCCGAGGCCACAGCTTTCTCTCAAGAGGAAGAGGAGGAAAAGAGAGACCCGCGGGGGACTGAGAAATGGCAGCCCCAGCAGGAGACAAGCCAGGAGACGCCCCTGGCACGGAAGCTGGGGCCGCAGGTCACGTGGACGGAAGTACCGGAAGTTGTCAGCGGACCGGGAAGTGAGCGCTGGCTTTGGCCGGAGGGAGTCCTGTGGGGTGGTGGGGACAGGGGAGTGGCAGCAGTGGGTGACGGGGTGAGTGAGGGGTGAGCAAGTGGAGAGACTGAGTGTAGACCNGGGCAGTTTCACAGGTGTGGCCTCATGGGGGGAAGGCCTCCAGACCTGCAGCTGATGGAGAGATGGAGCCCCAGGCTGGGACGCGCTGGCTGCAGGGCTCCGGACTGAAAGCTGGAGTGTGATGGGCCAGGCCTAGGGGGGCCCTTCCCAATCCCCGGCCCTGAACTCCCTCCATGAACCCGGTTTGCAGCGGGCCCAGCCAGCCCGGCCCCTCCGAGCCTAGAGCTCACTCCTGAGCACCAGGCTCTTGTCTGGGCCATCGGTACTTCTTCTGGAGGCAAGGACATGAATGTTTCAAGACGAAAAGGATGCGGCCACCCAACTCTACCTCGATCGTTTAAAAGCACAAAACAGAAGCACAACTGCCAGCCATCTGGAATGTCAAATGCTCCCACGGATCATCAATTTACTGGCCCCCTGAAGGCCTTCGAGGACTCTGCAGGCAGCAGATAGTCTCCGGGGAGATAAATTACAAAAAGACCACTTAGGAATTCCGTTGCCTCAGCAGGGCCTCAACCACCTTCCACACCGGGATGTAGAAGAAAATGTGGCTTGGGCAGCGGGCACAGCCTGCTGCTGGTATCCAAATGTGGTGCAAAAGCCGTGTCTTTTGAATAAAGCGACTCAGAAGTCTAGTCATTAGTTAGTCGTAAAAAAAACAACAACAAAACTATGGGTGGGAGGCTCCTGGGTGGCTCAGTTGGCTGAGCGACCGACTTTGGCTCAGGTCGTGATTTCGCGGCTGTGAGTTTGAGCCCCAGGTCAGGCTCTGCTGACAGCCCAGAGCCCGGAGCCTGCTTTGGATTCTGTGTCCCCCTCTCTCTCCACCCCTCCCTAACTCATGCTCTGTCTCTCCCTCTCTCAAAAATAAACATTAAAAAAAATGTGGGGGAAAAAAGTCAGGGACTCTATATGTGAGTAACAGTGGTCAGCTATTATTTATTTAAACAAGCCCGAACAGTAGGCAATAAATGACTTATTCCAGATGCAATCCACACAAAACTAAAGATCATACTAATATAAAACTGATACAAATATGGAAGCTTTACAGTTTATAACAGCAGTACTCCATTTAAAAAGAAGGTAGAGGGGCACCTGGGTGGCTCTGTTGGTTAAGCATCCGACTTTTGGTTTCGACTCAGGTCATGATTGCATGGTTCGTGGGTTCGAGCTCCGCATCAGGCTCTGTGTGGACAGGGCGGAGTTTGCTTGGGATCCTCTGTCTCCCTCTCTCTCTCTGCCCTTTTCCCACTTGTGCTCTCTAGCCCAAAATAAATAAATAAAATTTTAAAACTATGAAAAAGAAGGTATAAAAAGATAGTTCAGTATTAAGTACAAACAAGAACTAGAACACTATCAGTGTGTCTGTTGCTCCCTGAAATACTTTTTATCGGGTCAAAAATATATGCAGCATGGCTGGAGGCGGGCCACCAGCCATTAGAGATAACCAAACCAAAGCCACTCAGAGCTACGCAGGGTTTTTAGTATGTACATAGGTAGTACATAAGAAATGAGTATTTTAGTCATATGACTGAAGTGACCAAGTGGGAATTCGTACCTAGAAAAAGACCTGTGATTCCTTCCAAGTCACAAGTTAATGTGGGTTCTGCCCCAACACCTGAATATACTAAATTGGCCTCTGATAGCTGGTAGGCTTTGAACAAGGGGAGAATACATTTTCTAGGTAGCTTTCTTAAACCACAACATTGAAAAATCTAAGGAAAAAGTATTCCAGGTTCAGTGGACTGCTTCCTGGGTCTGCTTCTGTCTGTCCTTAAGTATTAGGATAGGGTGTGCAGTGAACAGCCTAACCAATCCAAGGTGGTCCAGCGACCAGTGGCATGGTAAGAGTTGCAGCATCTCAGGGGCCACACTAGACCCTCTGACCTGGAATTGGACAAGACCAGCCAGTGATTCGTATCTGCTTTCAAGTTTGGGAAGCGGCCATTAGAAGGGTGGTGAGAAGGCTGGCACTCCGTTTTGGCACCCGAAACCCAAAGGTTCCATGGTGACAAGGCAAGTAGCCTCAGAAATTTATCACGTTCTAGTGTCATTATATTACATTTCATTTTGTAACTTTTTTCAGTTTTCTTTAACCTTTGCTCTGAGCAATAAGGCTATCTGCCTTTTCTTTATCCATTAGCCTTAATTCTTCAAAGCAATTTGGCTTCACGTTACCACCTAAAGCAGCGTCAGTTTTAAATTATGTACAGTAACAGGGTAGGAGGAAATGGAAAAGATTTCCCAAGTTCTATTTTAGATATGATGATGCAATTTTTTCTTCTCTCTTTTTTTCTCTCTCTCTCTCTCTTTTGTGTGTGTGCATGTGTGTGTGTGTGTGTGTGAGTGTGACAATTGCAATTGGCCTATTAGCAAACCCGTTAGGTGTCACAGCAAGCTAGGAAGTCACTTAGAGCATTACCTAGAGAAAGGACATGTCATTAGAAACAGAAGGAGCCGGGGCTGGTGCAGTTCACAGCACAGAACAAGGCCATGTGCACACCGCCCATGCTAACGACGGTGTCCTACAACACGTTAACTCTTCAGTTAGTGGGACTGCTGTTTCAGATGGAAAAGTCAACTGCATCCACGAAATCGTAAACTGGAGAAGTGGGGATCGCGAGTCTACTTTATACTGCCTGACAAATAATAGGACAGGATTAATAAATATCCACAAACGAGAGAGTGAATAAATGAATAGCGTCTAAACTGTATGTTCTCCCTGCCACACTCTGCCCCTTCCTTTTCAATTCCTGCAAAAGCAAAGCGAACCCAATGAAGCTCCCAGCCATCCCTGATTGTCAAGAAGCCACTCCCCGCACGGAGATGTCTCTACAATGGCTTCCATGAGGACCACCAGAGGAGCCTTTTCTGGGCACCAGCTCCCTTGCACCCCGTCCCTACAAGAATTAGCATCAGCTTCCTTATCTCGAACATTTTTAGTACCTGAAAAGCAGTGCACATTCAACAACCCTATGTAAACTAAGCAAATCTGGGTGTAAGTGGTGATGTTCAACAATTTTCAAAGTCTCTTCTGCTGCTGAAGTTGATGTTAAAGAGTTTGAACTTTCCATAACCTTTTGGCCACTGTGATGGGACACTTTCCATTAACTCCACTGAAAGAGCAGGACAAGAGTGAAGAAAAGAAGGTAAGAGCACCTGGGTGGTTCAGTCTGTTGAGCGTCTGACTTTGGCTCAGGTCAAGATGGTTTGTGGGTTTGAGCCCTACGTCGGGCTCTCTGCTGACAGCATGGAGCCCCCTTGGGGCTCTCTCTCTCTCTCTCTCTCTGTCTCTCTCTCTGCCCCTCCCCTGCTTGGGCTCTCTCTTTCAAAAATAAACAAACTTAATTAAAAAAAAAAAAGAAAGTAAAGGAGGTCAGTAACAAAGGCGACCGACTGTGAGCTCAATAAATTCCAGGAGATTAGCAGGGGCTAGGGTTGAGGCGAATGATACTGAGAAAACCAGCTCCTTTGATGCTGGGATGTCTGGTTGAAGATTAACCAACCTAGCAGAGTCATCGGGCAAGGGGGATGTGTAGTAATTTGGGCAAGGAAGACAGATGAGACAAGGCACCGGGTTCACAGACCTAGAATAACACCCACTACTCATTATGCCTCTGAAGTACGAGTTTACTAACAGCTCAGCAACCCCACTGTCATTTTGCCAAAAAAAAAAAGTCTTTTTCAAATGCTTTATAAACTACAAAAAAGCTACAGTTCACACCACCCTCCCCTTCTCTGCATGGTTCCTAGTCCTCAAACCCCACCTCACAGGCCACTTTCCTGGTAAGCCTCCCTGACTTCCCAGTTAGCTATTCCTTCCTCTGCATCCCTATGCGCCTGGCCCCTCCCTGTAGTGCTGTTTATCTGTGCTTCTCCCATAGGAGCGCGCGTTCCTGAAAAGCAAGGGCTGGGTCTTAATTATCTTTGGATCCCCAGAGCATGGAAACATAAGAAGTGACTGATACTGCCCACTCTCATTATAAATATGTGAGCTGTACTTGGTGGGGAGCACGACGGCTTCCCAGAAACTGGGTGGCTCAGCCTGGAGGATCCCCGTGCAGACGTCGCAACGGAAACGGTGAGTGTGCGTGTCTAAAGCAACCGGGAGACACATTCCAAGAGGAGAGAGGAGGAGCACGTGTGGGATTCCATCTTTATGCTGCCGCAGCACATCACTCTGNCCATGCATGGAAAGGAATAATCTCTTTCCTGAATACCTCTCAGGACTATGAGGAGTAAAACACATAATGGACCTGAAAGCACTTGAAAATCTATAGCTGAAGAAATCAATATGATGGATATGGAGGAGGGAACTTGTTGGGGATGAGCTCTGGGTGTTATACAGAAACCGACTTGACAATAAACTATTAAAAAAAGATATTAATATTATTAACATTCTGGTGGTGAAACGTAAGGACAGCAGAGACTCTTTGTTGGGTACATGGAACGTGGATGGGTGGGTGAATAGATATATAGATAGATGGGTGGGTGGATGGATGAAGAGTGGTTCATCAGCAATGAAGCCACTAAAATAAAAAGAAGGTTAAGAAATATCTAACATCAAATCATGCCAGGCCTTTCTCTCATGTAATGTCTCCTTAAGGATTCTGAGTTTTGAAATAGGACAATATATGGGCACCTGGATGGCTCAGTTGGTTAAGTGATCAACTTCAGCTCAGGTCATGATCTCATGGTTCGTGAGCTGGAGCACCGCATCGGGCCCTGTGGTGACAGCTCAGAGCCTGGAGCCTCCTTTGGATTCTGTGTCTCCCTCTCTCTCTGCCCCTCCCCTGCTCACACTGTCTCCTTCTCTCAAAAATGAATAAACATAAAAAAATTTAAAAAGAAATGGGAAGATAGAAGCAGGGAACAGCTCCACCTAATTAATGACACGTTATCTAATTAGAAAGCCGGTAACTCCCTTTCTCTTGTTTACTTAGCATTTATGTAGTACTTCTACATGTATTGATTTAGAATGTCTGTTTAATATTTAATGCAACATCTAATAGATTCCCATCAAGACACTGAAATCTTTATAGGCAATGATTTTATTTTTAAATCTGAAAAGGCAAATGAGGTTCAAGATGGCACAAAAAAAAACCCAAAACTATTTCAAACAGTAGTAGGGAAAGCACACAATGAGTCTTTTTACCAATTTTATCTCTCACTCAAAATCGAAGTTACAGCACAAGAATCAAAACACAAAGTTGCACTAAAAGTCATTTTAACAGTTTATGCTGCCAAGAGGTGAGTGAGCTAAATTAAAGGATCACTTTCTAAGTTCAATTTCACTAGGCAGTCTTTAAGTTTATAGTAAAGGGAAAAATGTACCCACGAAACCATGCATGGAGTATATGCTCTGTGTGCCAAGCGAAATAGTTTAGGAAGGAGAGACCTAATTTTGCCACAGCCCCACTGGTAACATTTGGACAAGCGGTGGACTGAGGGGCTCTGCACAGAGAGCCTGGGGAGCAAGGCTACGTTTTAAAAGGGCTCCCTGTGCCCCAGCAGATGGTCTGTAAACTTGACCAGACTGCAGTGTCCTCCACCCTCACCAGTTGAATGCATTAACTTTTCTATTCCTTTCCCATATGCTTTATCACACATTCAGAAACATGGACAGCAGATGGTAGGTAACAAAGAAAGAGATCAATCAACCAAGCAAAAATGGAAAAACCTCATTCTAAAGGAGACCTCTAAGAGCCACTTACCTCCAACCTCCCATTAGATGGGACTATTTTAGTCAAGTGACATTAAACACAAGTAACTTCGTGTATGCCATCCTTAAGAAGCAGATACTGCCTTTTCGTATTTACGATATTTGCAACAATGGACTTGCATTTACCTAATGCTATTCTGCTTTCCTAACCTGGAATAACTACAGATTTCCTTAATCTCAAAAACATAGACACAGTAATAGAAGGGGCCAGCAGCTCTCAGAGAAGAACTTTCTATCACATTAAACACTGAATAAAGGCAGGGCTCTGAGGTTCCCTATGCAGGAATGAGAGGAAACAAATATCTCTCATGAGTACGGAAACAAGAAAACGTTCTAAGTTTGGAAAAAAAATCTCTTCTTATGAAATCTCTATTTATATGTAAACAGAGGGGCTATTTATGCTATTAATTCTATCTGTCTGTGCAGAAGTCCACAGAAACCAAAGGGCTTGAGGAGACAAGCTTTAGTAACAAGGCAACAGTATATAGCGAGGAAACCAGACACAGGTTCTTTGCGTGGATACAGTTTCTAAAAGGCAGGCGGCTCTGAAACAGAATAAAAGGAGAGGCCACATGAGGGAAGAAACAACCTGACCCAAATACCCACTTTTCCCTAATCCCAGACATGGATCTCTGGAATATCCCAGCATCACAAAATCTGCAGGTAGACATGTGACATTTGAAGAGACAAATGTATATTTGTAAGGTTAATGGCACAAGCAAAGGATAGAAGGAAACAATGATATCTTGTCTACATTTCCAAAAGATATAGCCAATCATTAGGGGAGCTTTTTCGATCTCAAGGAATTTCATTTTTTCCCCATAGATCTGTTGGTGTGCTCAACTCTGATTCAAAGTGTCTGGCTTTCGTGAATTAATACGTTTGGAACTATACCTTTTTTTTTTTTTTTTTCTGAGAGAGACAGCGTGAGTAGGGGAGGATCAGAGAGAGAGGGAGACACAGAATCTGAAGCAAGCTCCAGGCTCTGAGCTAGTTGCCAGCACAGAGCCCAAAGTGGGGCTCGAACCTACGAACCATGCGATCATGACCCGAGCCGATGTTGGACGCTTAACTGACTGAGCCACCCAGGCGCCCCTATACTATCTTAACTGATTGAAAGAGGGTATTAAAATATTCAAAGTATTCTAATTTTGAGGAATTGACTCAATACACTATTGACTCAAAGGGTTAACGAAGAGTCCCAAGAAACTTCTGGAGGCTGCCTTGTCACGAAGAGATTCTGGCACTTTGTTGAGTGTACGAATTCTTAAGTCTTGCCAATGGCATATACGGTTGGTTTCCTTTACAGAGAATAAGTATTGAAAGAGTCTTGTATAACCTCTAGTCCTACCTACCTATCTAACCTGAACAATATATAAATAGTAGACTCTGGAAGGATTACTTTTCTCTTTCTCTCTCATTCCTTCTCTACCCTGACACACACACACACACATGCACACCCTGATGTACATGGATGCACAGGCATGTACCATGGGTTCCCTGGTAGGTGTGTGATAACGTAGTTCTACACGATCAGATGGGATATTCAGTGAGGAGGTAATGTGATCATGTAACAGACTTCAGTAAATTATCAGAGAAAAATAAAGGTCTGCATAAATAAAACACTGTTGAAAATAAATGTAAACATAATGGCGAAACAATTCCAATTTCTGAAAGTGTTCAAACACTCCTCAAAAACTAAAGCCTGGAAACCTATACCTGGAAAATGAATTGTATGCACTACACTGTTAACCTATCGATCTATCTATCTTATATTGTAGCCCACCCAAATGGCTAAAACTAAAGAAACCAACACAACCAAATGATGGTGAGAATGTGGGGCAACAGAAATTCTCACACATTTTTGGTGGGAGTATGGAAAGATACGACGGAAAAATGTCTAGCAGTTTCTTGAGAAACTAAACATTCACCTACCTATAACCCAGAAATGTTGGTTTCTTCCCAAGAATAACAAAAACATGCCCGAAGAACAATTGTATAAAAATGTACACAGCAATGATACAATAGCCAAAACCCAGAAAGGACTTGTATGTCTATCCGGAGGAGAATGGATCAACTGTAAGATACTCACCCAGTGGAACACGATTCAAAAGCACTAAGTGGATGGATAGCAAAAAAATGTCATGGCGAATAATGGAGCCAGAGTACATAGTGTATGATTCCATTTATGTGAAAATTCTACAACAGGCAAAAAAGGAATCTATGGTGGAAAAAAGTCTGAACAGCGGTTGGCCCTAAGCAGCAGAGGCGGGGATTTGTTGGAGGGGGAACAGGGGGAACTTTCTGGAATGATGGTAATATTCTGTATCAAGATGGGGCTTGGGTTCGCACAGATATAAGCATATGTCAACACACTTAAGACTGGTGTATTTCCTTGTATGTAAATTTTCCTTTGGGAAAAAAATCGAATACTGAATCCTAATTAATGATATGCACTTCCTTGTGCTTGGAGGAATATTTGATATTTTGGTANTGGATTAATGGATAGACAGGAAGTTGAACTGATAGGGAATAAAGCAAGAAGAGTAAAATGATAATTGTAGAATCTATGTGGTGAGTATGGGTATTCACTGTAAAATTATTTCCATTGTTTTGTATGGCCAAATATGTTCATGAAATAAATTAGAAAAAGAATTGTCGGGGCACCTGAGTGGCTCAGTCAATTAAGCGTCCAACTTTGGCTCAGGTCATGATCTTGCAGTTCGTGAGTTCGAGCCCCACATAGGGCTCTGTGCTGACAGCTCCGAGATCGGAGCCTGCTTCAGATTGTGTCTCCCTCTCTCTCTGCCCCTCCCCTGCTCACACTGTCTCTCCCTTTCTCTCTCTCTCTCTCTAAAAAATAAATAAACATTAAAATTTTTTTTAAAAATGAAAAGAAATTGTTATAGTTCCATAATTAGCATCATTTAAAAATTTATTTTCAGGATCATTGTATAAGCCAAGGGGAATGAAGAAAGTCTTTTTAAAGAGTGGAAAGGATTAAAATTCTGCAAGTAAATTCAAATACCAAATAAACACTGGTATTTCACACTTACTTCAGAGTGAGTAAAGCCCTCACTTGGTGCCATCGGGGGAGCAAGGGCATCCTATCATGCTTTACGGAGCCAAACAAACCTGAGGGCCTGTGTTACAAACGACCACATCCTTCCATACCTCCAACTCTCCCACTGTTGGGTCCTAACGATTCTCCTGTTACATAAACAGTCTGCCAAAAACTAATGGGCTCTGAACATGAGCCAGGAGATTCTCCCAAGCTCAGCTGGGTGTTACCCCCAAATCCCGCCCTGCTCCACTGGACCGCCTTCAAGAGCTCGGGAGAGGTACTTGAGGGGGCTTATCGCTTCTACACATCTGGACCCCACACAACACGAAGCACAGAGCTCGGCTCTTCGGAGCTGCTCAGTAAATAACCATTCGAGGTTGTTTTCCATGATTCAAAGACAAACAGGGACCACACAAGGGAGGGGATTTTTCTTTTTTTTTTTTTTTTTAACTGTAAAAATGACCAGGCCTATGTAGAGCCCCTTATTTATACTGGTAAGATGCCACAGGATCAAAATTGTGAGAAATTATGATGGAATCCTCCAAATCCTATGATAGCAGCACAGTCTGAGGGCGTGGGGCAGGCTGCTTGGGGTCCCACGGTGGCCTCTGCCACTTACTGTCTGACTTTGGGCAAATGGTTTAACTTGTTTGCATGTCACTATCTCACTTTTCTATAAAACGAAGCTGATATTTACGTCTCGCGGGAGTGATATGGAGATTAAAGAAGATAATCAGCCAGGTCCTCAGCATTTCGTCTGGCAGGTTCCGAGCACCCAGTGCATGTTAGCTAATCGCTATTACTACTCTTCACGTCTCTGCGAAGGAAGCAGAGAGTGCCTGCCTCTATTACACTGATTTAACATTAAATAGAACAGAGAGACCATAAATATTTACCATTCCGTGAATTCAGTGCATCACAGTTATCGCAATAAACTTCACTTTCAAGTTCTCAGGCACAAAATACAAAAACTCAGGATGACTTTAAACACAGCATTTGGTATTCTACAAGCTGTCTTAGGACTTGCTTGCATATGAGTCCGTGTGAGAGGTGTAAGGTCCTGGGGCAGGAAAGGACAGAGGAGACACTTGTCCAGAGCCCTCCTTGGGATGTGCCAAGACACGATGTTCCATGTCCTCCTTCCCACGCTCACCGACCTCGACAGCAGGGAACCCGGCCTCCCTGGTGTCTCTGTCCGCTGACCCATGGTCCACATTCTGCCTACATCGGGCAGAAGGAGCCCCCAGACGGCGTCTATACCCTCACCCCTGGAACCTGCGAATATATTACATTAAATGGCAAAAGGGACACAGAGGTGATTAAGGTTATGGGCTTCACGATAGGGAGTTTTACCCAGGTCATCCGGCAGGCTCAACTAATCACATGGGCCCCTTTCAAAAGCAGAGAGGTCTCTCTGGCTGTGGTCAGAGAGCTGCAGCAGCAGGAGAAATCTGAGAGAGATCTGAGGTGTGAAAAGGTCTCCAGGTGCTGTCGCTGCTGGTTTAGCACTGCAAGGGCAAGGAGACAAAGAACGCAGGCAGCCTTAGGGAGCCAGAAAGACAACCTCAGCCTGGTATCGACCTGCGAGGGACTGAGTTCTGACTACAACCTGAATTTAGTGTCGGAGCAAATTCTTCCCCGGGGCCTCCAGGCAGACTGTGGTGCAAAACACGCAGAGCACAGCCCCACTCGGGCACTACAGGGGTGAAGAGGGGGAGCAGGCACCTCATCCACTGAAGCTGAGCTACTGGTGACTGTTTTGAAACCGCAGCTCACCTTAGGGACCGAGTTCAGCTCTGTCAAAATTACATTAAAAATTACATTAGAGGGGCGCCTGGGTGGCTCAATCGGTTGAGTGTCCGACTTCGGCTCAAGTCATGATGTCCCGGTTCGTGGGTTCGAGCCCTGCATTGGGTTCTGTGCCTACAGCTCAGAGCCTGGAGCCTGCTTCAGATTCTGGGTCTCTCTCGCCCTCTCTGCCCCTCCCCCACTCACACCCTGTCTCTCTCTCTCAAAATTAAACCTTAAAAAAAAAATCACACTAGAAACCTTTCCCTCAGTACACATTGAGTAAGTTTTCCATTCAAATCCTGGGCTCCAAAAAGCCAGGCTAAGCAAACGAAATGCTCGTTTGACTTGGAAATAATTAACTTCCCTCCTTAAGCTCACATTTCTCTGTCCTGTGCAGTGCAGCTTAAAACAAAACAAATAAAATGGTTAAACTCATTTTTTATAAACTCAGTACTACTTCAAAGGTGTCTTTTCCTAAAAGCCAGCTTTTCCCAGGTTGCTTACGACTTCCCACAAATCCAAAAGATCTTGTCAATTTTCATATTTGAGTATGTGCTTAAATGTTTTGCATAAAATTAAGGATTCGAAATAGTGGATGAACTATCAGATCTATATTTGATCATCTTATCTCTCCATCTAAGTAATAGGAGTTTTACCTAATTGTTCTGTAGCTATTATTCAGAGCTTCATCTGACACTGGAAATCACTATAGCACCAATGTTTCCGATCAATGCTGTCACTGCTCAAATATCTGATTCCCAATAGGACACCTCTTAACCTAATTTATAACCGTTAGGAGCACTGAGTGATGTCTGCATGCTTATGCTCTCTAAAATAAAACCTCCCATGTCCCACTGTGCATAAATCCTTGAAATACCTAGAAACACATCACAACTTATAGCTGGACTTTTAGTCAGACAAGTGTCACTAGGTTTCACCTTACTCAAGAGACTCTTGCCTAATTACATAAAAAGAAGTCCCTTGGTGATGTCCTTCTTAATTTATTTTTCCATTTCTCTTCCAAGCTGGACTGTAAAATATGAGAGGGCGCGGACTTCTAAGTAATCAAGCTTACCCAAATATTCGTTGTCCCCCTTCACGCCACTTTCTTGTCTAGAAAGTATTTCGCACACTTACATAAGTCTCCATAGGGCACAGGCTCCGTGTGGAGGGTTGTAAGAGCATAAAGAAGAGCGAGGTGGGGGCAGTGAGGATGCACAGTGGTCATCCAGGGATGAATGGAACATTCCGGCTGGAGAAGGGCATTTAAACTGGTGAGGCAGGGGCGTAAAGGTTGGAGCAGGTACATGAAGAAAGGCAGGAAAGTCATCAAGGCCAGGCTTAGTAATTTACACTTTGCATGCTGGGCAACAGGAAAGGATGACATGTTTTTCTGCAGGAGAGAAACATGAACATGATGGTGTTTGAAGACACATGTGGGGAGAGCTTGGGTTGAAAGGAGAGACCAGAACAGGGAGAGAAAGAAGACAGGATGCTTTCAACAGGTGCCTTATGAGGGTGAGGCATGCACAGCTGTGAGAGAGAGTGAGCGAGTGAGCGAGCATTTATGAGATACACCGGGAAGGGAAGTGAGATACCTTAATATGAGGCAAGGTCTTAAAAAAACTGAGTGATTTCTCTCCCTTTCTCTCTTCCTTACTTACCTTTAGACCAAAGCCTTGAACTCGAGAAGAGTCAAGCTTCTCTCTGTTCTTGAGTTCAGTTCTTTGGGAGAAGCCTCGGGACGGGGCCCTTCATCCCCCTCCTCCCAGCCCCTGAGGTTGGAATCCCACGCCTCTATCCCAGATCACCAGACGCCCCATCAGCTGCTCTCCGGGGACCTGTCCAGATGTCACAGAGCTCCCCTCTCTAGGCCACAATGAACTCCCGAAACTGCAGGAGACCAAGCGTTTTTGCGCCTCCTGTGCTGCCTAATGGGTACAGTGCCCAGGGTTCCACACTGCACACCGCCCTCTGCCTGCACCGGGGCCCGGAGCTGCTGGGGCTGGTGCGCCTACGAGAGGCGCAGGTGTCAGAGGCGGTGCGCCGGGCCCTGGGGACAACACCTGGGAGGACATTCCAAGCTGGGGAGGGTCCCCTACCCTTTCATTATATAAAGGCACTGGCACCGCCATTCAGTCACAGCGCTCTTTTACCTCATTTAGTAACCAAGAGACAGGTTTCAACAAAAATTAGAGCAAAGTCGGGACGCCTGGTTGGCTCAGTTGGTTAAGTGTCCAACTTCAGCTCAGGTCATGATCTCATGGTTCATGAGTTCTAGCCCCATGTCAGGCTCTGTGCTGACAGCTTGGAGCCTGGAGCCTGCTTCAGATCCTGTGTCCCCTTTCTCTCTGCCCTTTCCCCATTCATGCTCTGTCTCTGTCTCTCTCTCTGACTCAAAAATAAACATTAAAAAAATTTTTTAAAAATGGAGCAAAGTTTAAAAGCAAGAAAGACTTCTAAAATTGGCTTTTGGCAGGGGGTTTCGGGGGGTTCTATATTCTCCCTGCAGATATGAATAATCCCAACTCTAGAAGGAACACAGGATTTGATGCGCTTTGCTTACAAATAAAATCCACAGCCCACTGAGTTCATCTGGGGAAAAAAGTTGTTTGGTGATGTGTGGGTGGGGGGGGTGTCCTTGAGGTACTCCCCAGGGATCCTCAACATGGTTCCAGTTTGGCAGAACTTTGTTGAAAAGATGCAAAAACTCCATGCCCTTCTCCAAATGTTATCTTCAGTGGCTCTGGCCCCCCCACCCCCAAATGGTCGATTGCCGTTGTACCGTTACGCTGACTGTATGGGTACCCGTTTCCCTTCACAGTTCTGGGGAGTCGGCATCGGTATCAGTTTCCTATTGCTACTATTAACAAATTACCACAACTCAGTGGCTTAAAACAACGTAAGTTTACTGTTCACACTTCTGCAAGTGAGAAGCCCCAAGTCAGTATCAACTGGGCCACAGTGCGGATGTCAATAAGACAGCATTCCTTCTGGAGGCTCTGGGTGGGGATGGGGGGGATCTGTTTCCTTGCCTTTTCCAGCGTCCAAAGGCTGCCTGCATTCCCTGGCGCATGGCCCTTCCTCCATCCTCACAGCCAGCAGTAGGTCTTCACGGTGTCTCTGACCCTGCATCTGCCTCCACAGTCACATCCCCTCCTCTCCCTCTGATCTCCCCCCTCGCTCCTCTGGTAAGCATCCTCAGATTACACTGGCCTCTCTGTATAATCCGGGTTAATCCCCCAGCTGAAGACCCTTAACTTAATTAGCTCTGCAAACTCCCTCTTTCAAAGGCTATCTATTCACAGGTTCCAGGGATCAGGACACAGACATCTCTACGGGCCATTCTTCTACCTTCCACGGGCTCTGTGTGGTGAGAACGCACCTGACCGCAGGTCACCTTAGTTTTCTTGGCTTGAGTTTCCTCATCTGCAGAACAAGGAGGATAAACCTGGCCTCAGGGTTCCTCTTGTACTACATGAAGGCATCTGTCTTGATCTAAAGACTTCTCTAAAAGTGCCATATAAATGCACCTGTAAGACCACCGACTGTAGAGACTACAAGGTAGAGAAATGGTCTAAGGAGATAACCAGATTTTGGGCCTAGTTAACAGAGGACTTAGGCTATGCTGGGTTAGAGGAGGTTGAAAGATGGGAAGTTGGAGGCAGACTCCATGCCCTGACGTGGGGACGTCCAGTAGCTCGTTGGATAAAAAGAAGAAGAGCTAAGACATCATGTCAAAGCAAGAGAGAGAAAAACTGGAGTCATTCAATAAGAGGATTTAATTCATGGAATCTATGTGGATTAATACATTCTGAAAGGGGTAAGTGAGAAAAAAAAAATAGCAAATGTTTGCAGATGGACTGGAATCCAAGAGGAAGAGGAGCCGGCAAATTATTCCAAAGAGCTTGATCAGAGGAAGGTGGAATCACCTTAAATGTGCTGACTGAACTGTTTGTTCATACAGATCTGAAGCCTTTCTAGGGTGGTTAATTACCTCAAGCTCTGCCTACTTATAAGCTGGATTTTACAGACAATAGTTTTCTTAATGTAGGGCACACTATAGGGCCACACTGTAGAATTTCTTTAAAAACAATGATTTCAGGGGTACCTGGGTAGCTCAGTCAGCTAAGCGTCTGCCTCTTGGGTTTGGCTTAGGGCATGATCTCACAGTTTGTGAGTTCTAGCCCCATACTGGGCTCTCTGCTAACAGTGCAGAACCTGCTTGGGATTCTCTCTCTCTCCCTCTCTCTCTCCACCTCCCCTCCTCTCTGTCACTCTCTCTCCAAATAAATAAATAAATAAATAAACTTAATTTTTTTTAAAAAAGAAAAGAACACTTATTATTTCATACAATTAACTGGTCTATTTAGAGTGCTGGAACTTGATTTTAAAAATACATTTAGGGGCACCTGGCTGGCTCAATCAAGGCAGCATGTGACTCTTGACCTTGGGGTTGCATGTTCAAGCCCACGATGGGTGTAGAGATTACTAAGAAAAATAAACTGAAGAAAATACATTTAAAATACATTCAGTTCCATGTTTGCTGGAACTGAACAATTTAGCCAGGTCTGAGGTCTTTACAAGTCCTTAAGTTATATTCAGTGAAAACAACTTGTTTATAATGACTTCTTTATAACTTGATCAAACTATAATAGTGTTATTGATGTATGTGATGATTTCCATTAGACATGTGGAGGTGGGTGTCACCACAGGACAAATTTTTCCATCTAGATTTCTGAAACTGTTTAATACAATGTTTCCCTTCAGTCATGTCTGTGATCTGATTTATTTCCATGTGCCTTTTCGGTGTGTAGTATTTACTAAAATTACTAAATTAGTATTCCTCAGCAATAATACAAACGTACAGTTTGCTTTACAGAGGTATCAGCAACGTCTCTAGAATGAAGAACTGACAAAAGCTCAGAAAGTACTTTCATTTGCAACCTATTACTTGAGAAATCTATACAATTTCTCCCCTTTGTTTGGTTAGAATTTTAAGCAAATAAGCTGTATGGGAAAAAGTGTTACAGGGAAAGTACAAATAGGATACAAATATAATTCATAAAGTCATTTCAAAGCTTCGGCCTGAAATTACCTAGATATCGTCATTGCTTCTGCACAGAGTTCCCACACCTGACATGCCACAAAGCCCAGGGGACTCTGCAAATCCAAGCACTAGTTTCCCAGGATGTGAGCCCATGAGTTTTATTTAGATGTTATGTTCTTAATATACCGTCAGCATAAGTCACGCCTGTTGGATCCTCCTCCTGATATTTTCCATCGCTTCATGGTCTTTCAACTGATCGCGGTGTTCTAATAACTGAAATTTGAATTTGGCAGAGAACAGGGCTCTCAGAGAGAAGAAAGACAGCCAGCCATTCACCTCCAAAGTTATGACAGATTGTAGCTTTGCTGAGATGAACATAAAGTTAGCACATCATTGCAAAATATCTCACTATTAGATAATGAGCAGCAAAATAAAGATCAAACAATGAACGTCTGAGCATGAAGTCCTTAACCTAGCTCTGACCTTTCTTTTGGCACGTAAAAACAGTGCTGGGCTTCAAAAATATCTCTGTGGAGTACATCTGCACAGCTTACTGGGCTCCAAGGAAAGCCCCCTCTATCAAGCCAGGCTCAACAACACACAGTTGTCCAAAAGGTAAAGAAAGTAAAAATTAGTCAGTACTATTGAATAATAGTTTCTGTAAAATTTCCAGAAAAAAATAGACACTATAAACACTTTAGAGAAACTTAGATGGAAACAACGACAACAGGCAAACATATTCTAGAGCTGGTTCAAATTCATGATTCGCAAAGCAAAACTTCACTTTGACAACTGTTGTCTATGCAATCCCTTTGCCGGGTCAAGGTAGCTACAGTGAAAAGAATCTGGAACCAAGTCTTAAATTTTATCTTGAATACAGAAAAAGCAAAATAATGCCAAGAAATTTTGTAGATGTTAATTTCCTTAGAGGAGGGAATAAAGACTCATTTAATAAAGAAGGTGTCATTTAGTTTCAGGAATGTAACTTTAACACTATCATATACCGTACATATATTTGTGTGCTCCAGGTCTCTGAGGAGTTTTTCCTAAGCCATTTCTAAGCTCTGTGGGTACATAAGGTATGTGGACAATGCATGTTCAAAGTATGATTCAAGTAACCATTTGTACAATGAAAGCAAAACTCTTATAAACTAGGTTTTGGAGAGGGTAAGCCTCGAAATTTCCCTTTAAAACTGCACCACGTTGTGCTATAGTGTATGTTATCATCGGTCTTCAATCCTTCACTCCTTCAGCGCTACCTGAGCACCAACTAAATTCAAAACAATCTAGGGGTGGGGCGCCTGGGTGGCTTAGTCGGTTAAGCGTCCGACTTTCGCTTAGGTCATGATCTCGCGGTTGTGGGTTCGAGCCCCGCGTCGGGCTCTGTGCTGACTGCCAGCTCAGAGCCTGGAGCCTCTTTCGGTCTGTGACTCCCTCTCTCTCTGACCCTCCCCTGCTCACGCTGTCTCTCTCTCTCTCCTAGAAATAAATAAAAAAAAACATAAAAAACAAAAAACAAAAAAAAACAAAAACAATCTAGGGGCGCCTGGGTGGCTCAGTTGGTGGAGCATCCGACTTCAGCTCAGGTCATGATCTCACGGTTTGTGAGTTCGAGCCCCACATCAGGCTCTGTGCTGACAGCTCAGAGCCTGAGCCTGCTTTGGATTCTGTGCCTCCCTCTCTCTCTGCTCCTCCTCCACTGTGCTCTGACTTTCTCTCTCTCTCAGAAATAAATAATTAAAAAACAAAACAAAAACAATCTACAACCTGTTGTGGAATTGCAGAGTGAAATCAGATGTGACATTTTTTGTTCATTGTGCGTGTGATCCAGGAGATAGGGAAGAGGTGAATTTAAAAAGTATGTTACAAGCTGAGTGACAAGACCATTCAAAGAAATGACTGGGGGAGAGTGACCTTCTGATGTCAAAGGAGCAATTGTCCACTCCCCTAAAAATGGTCCTAGCTCAAAACCTCGGTGATAGTGAGGCCCTCACTTCTGGTAGGACTCCTGGGCTCAACACTTTAAAAAGCCATCCTACTCAATCAAGGAGCTAATCCTGCGCGAGGGGCATTCCAAGGCACTTGATCTTCCACTCAAACCATCCCATAGGCTAAGATACTCCAAACCATGGTATCAATATCCCAAAAATGGTTGTCCATTTTTTACTCACTTCACAGAATATTCCATTTCTGGGAATATGGTCACCCAATCTCGGTCAAGTGTGGTCCTCACCTAAACCTAGTAGGGTTTGTTCATGTCTTTTTTTTTTTTCCTTTTTCCAATTGAGGCCATGTCTTTCCCGATTTTAGAAGCATATGAACTTAATGTTTCTATATATTCCTATTTCAAATGCAAAAGCACTCAACCCATTTTTTTGTGGAATTAATGGCCTCGTTGAAACACAAATATCATATTCATTAAAACAGCTAATTCAAAGAGCAGTCAAATATTAATGAAAGAGGCTACAATTCTACACCGATGATCTAATGTTCTAAACATTCATTTCCTACTGAAGAGACATATGGGTCTTTTTGTACCTTGACAATGTCCCCCTTTCCACAATATATACATTACTAAATTTATACGCAGTTCATAACGGTCCTATTATATCATAGCTACAGAGAAAAAGCAAAGCAGGAAAGAGATGCCTGCAAATGATACAGCAAGAGCCCAATGCGAAAACCTTCCGCACACCATGTAGGTGTCTAAACCCAGACCACCTGGGCTAGAACCTTCCTTGCCTGTCACAACATCATGCGTGGAAGTCCACCCACGGCTCTCTGCTCCCAGGGAATCCGAGCTCTGAATACGTGTTACAAGATAACGAGGTTATTAGCATGAGGAAGAGGGAGGAAGGCACGGTCTGAGCAATAAGACGGTGTGCGCAGGGATGAGGCGCTTCTCGCTCATTCCATCCTCCGGGCAGCCCTTACAGGGTGCATGCCTTTCTCCCAGGAAAGGACAGGGGCATGGAGTCGGGGGGCGGCGGGTTGGGGTGGGGGTCCGCACTGCTGCAGGGAAACCCTCTCGGGAGCCCAGGGAGGCCCGAGGGAGCCCGGGCGCTGGATCCAGCGTGGGCGCTGATGCTCCTCTGCGACGGCCTCACTCAGTCTTGTGAAAAGGCAGCCCACAGAGGGGCACTCCATCCTGTCCCCTCACACGCGTGCAAAGGAGGCTTCGGGATCCCCTCCAAATAAATTCTTATTTCAAAAACAAAAGCCCGGCTTGTGGCCATTCTCAGAGGCGGCCACATCACTCCCAGGTCTGGAAAGCACATTTGCAGAGGCCAAAGATGAGACAAAAGGCACGAGCTGGCGACATACAGACCTAGAAATGATTTTTTTTTTTTTTAAATGATGAAGGCCTCCCAGTTCTGTCTCCCCTTCTGGGGATGATATTTGGGGCGCTGGGCAAATCCCCAAAGGCCTGGAAAGGACGTCGGGCAGGGAGGAGAAGGAGACCCCCAAACTTTCCCAAACTGCGGCAGGCTGGTGGCGGGCAGCGGCCGCGGACCCAGGGCTCCGGGGCGCNCCCGCCCCCGCAGCGGCGCCCCCGGCCTCCGCCCGCGCGCCCTCGAGCCTCCGCCAGGGCCCCGAGCTAGACCTTTGGCCCCGGACAGCCCCAGCACAGCCCGGTTCCCCGCTGCTTTGAAGAGCAAGAGGAAACACACCTGCTGGTCCAAGCCGAGGCCTTCGCACCTGTTAACCGAGGGTCCTCTGAGGCGTCTGTGTCTCAGGGCGTGGCCTGCCTCAGTTTCCCCGGTATAACGCCACCTGCAGCTACTCAGGTCCTGGTCTGCCTACGTTCCTCAAGGTCGACTGGACACCCAGGGTTAAAGGTCAGAGGAAACAGAATCTCTATGCCTGCGTGAAGTTTAGTGGGTCCTCCATGCCGCAGTGTTGACAGATGAAGGGCTCCAGGTAGAATTGTGCTGGGCTATTTTTAGAAGGTTAGGGTGGGGAGGAAATTTATATTTACATGTACTGAGGGCGTGGGTAGTTCTGTTACTCTAGTTTTGTCTTCACGGTATATGATCTAAGAGGTAGTGTTATCCCTATTTACAGATGGGAAAATAGAGGCTAAGGAGGGTAAGGAATTTGTGCAAAGTGCACAGCTGGTCAGCGGCAGAGCCAAGGCGGAGATAAAATAGTCTGGCCGGAAAAGCTAAAAGTTCTTCACGCAATCCTCAGGCTTCCTTTAATCCTAGGTCCATCCCCCACCCCCACTCCAATTTCCCTTCTTCTGTCTGTATGCGTTCCTCCACACACACACATATCCCCCCCCCCCCACTCTGTCCACCCCATCTCCTAACCAGTATGGCAGTGACCCTGGCACCTCTGTGTGGCACCCGGGCTCTAAGGAGACCCACAGCAGTCTCACTGTCTGCCCAGTGCGGCCTTTAGAACATCAGGCCAGGGGAGGGTTATTTCTGTGATTTTATTAATTGGGCATTAAGGCATGGCAGGCAGTGTACCAAAAAGAGAATGAAGGATGGCATTTGCCCAGTTGGCTTATGATAGACAAATCATTGGGAGACCATAAAAGTCAGGAGGTAGAGGAGCCCATATGGGTTTTATTGTCACCCTCAGGACCAAAGCTACAATTAAGGCAAATTGTGCACCTGCACAGGGTGGCAGGTAGTCAGGGAGGCAGAAGGAAAACCTACAATTAGGGACTGCCTGATCCCTCCTCCTTCGTTGTTCCAGGGTCCACCTCAGAGCCAGAGGAGGGAAGCGAATGCAGTGACAGTTCAGCTCAGCCTTCAATTCCAGCTTAGTCACCAGCCTGCAGGGAGCACGGGGTCCAGACTAACTAGATGGCTGGATGCAGGATGGCTTCATGCAGCATGGCAGTCCTGAAGTTTTTAAGTCACTTTTCTTGGGTGGGGGGCTGCTTCGAAGCATTAAGCCCCATCCTAGAGTTGAAACTTCCCACGTCAAATATCCTAAGGATTTACCTTGGTCAGGGATGTTGGGGATATTGGCTCTAAGAGACAGGACCAACCTGGGCAAAAAAGAGACAAACTAAGCACATTAACTAGGTTGATTATTAGATCACCTGGGACTCCGAAAAAAGTCTTGGAAGCTGAAGTCTCATGAAGGAATAAAGGAAACTATTGGGGGGAGGGGGTTGTTCCTAATAATATGCCACTCTCACTCCCAACAACTTACTTGCATAGTATTAGGATTCCCAAATTAAAGATGAACAAATTGAAACTCAGTGACAAGTAATTTACCCAAAGTATCCAGCTCTAATGACAGCAAACTCAAATTCCCTGTAAGAATGTTACCTCCAAGAGTAAGTTTCACGCAAATGATTCAAGTTGCTTCTTCTCTCACTGTGTCCAAATGGTTTAAATTTTTTTTGTTTTATTTATTTCTGAGAGAGAGAGACAGCATGAACAGGGGAGGGTCAGAGAGAGAGGGAGACACAGAATCTGAAACAGGCTCAGGCTCTGAGTTGGCTGTCAGCACAGAGCCTGATACGGGGCTCGAACCCACGAACCGTGAGATCATGACCTGAGCCGAAGTCGGACACTTAACCGGCTGAGCCACCCAGGCGCCCTCCCCGCTAAGTGGTTTTAAAAACCTGTTCTAGTCCCAGTGATGTTTGAACCTAGTTAATAATACTCAGTGAATAATATGGTACCAATGTCAGTCTCCTGGGTGGGTAATGTACTTTAGTTACATGTTACAATAAGGTTGCCGGGGGAGCTGGGTGCAGGTTGTGACTGGACCTCTCTGTAGTATTTTTATATTTTCTTGTGAGTTATAATTATCCCAAATAAAAAGTTTAAAAAAATCCTATACTATACCATTTAATTTTTAAGCTTTATCATTCCCTTAAAACACTGATGATCCTAGTTTAGACTAGAACCTTTACGAATGGGAGAGAAGTCTTAGTAAACACTAAATGGTTAGAAAAATCAAGTGTGGGTCACACTCATGACTGTAGATGCCTGGGTATAATGGTTGTTATTATTGTGTAACAAAATTTCTGTGAATGACATAGCACTTTAGGGGAAGTTTATGTACCTTTACAGCAATGCTGAGGCTTGCATAAATAGTTCCAGAAATACCACGCCTGTTCCATTTCGTGAAACACAAAGAAGTTAAATATTTTTGCATGGTACACTCTGCAAGCCTGTCTCAAACCCTGGAAGAGACCTGGGACCCCCTCCCCCAAGAATATTCCCCCATTAAGTGGATGTTTTCGGTTACTTGGGTAGGATGTTAAGAAGCACAAATTCTGCTGGGGCACCTGGGTGGCTCAGTCAGTTAGGCATCTTTCTTCTGCTTAGGTCATGATCTCACAGTTTATGGGTTCAAGCCCCTTATCCGGCTCTGTGCTGACACCTCAGAGCCTGGAGCCTGCTTCGGATTCTGTGTCCCCGTCTCTCACTGCTCCTCCCCCACTCACACTCTGTCTCTCACTCTCTCAAATATAAACATTAAAAAAAATTTAGCACAAATTCTGCTAAATCACATAAATAAACCTACTTGCGTATCAATCTGCCCAGAATTATGTAAGAATTAGATTATTATGCTTTTTCTCTACTGAAGTAAAAGAATATGGTTTACCTTTTCTCATTTTCTAATAATCAAATTCTCACTTCATAACTGCGGGGTGGGGGAAATCACTGCTTGAGAGGGAGTGTTTGTAGGACAATGGAAATTAGAAGTGCTCTTTCCTTTTAGAACTTTTCCTGTTGCTCTTATTAAAATCTCACATTGTTTGACTGAAGATGAATTATGACTGTACTTATTTGAAATTGCTTCGAAGTTGCTTGACTGCAGCATTTGATTTCAATTTTCCAGCCCTCTGCCAAAAGCAGTGATGCTATATACAGAACTTTTCCTGTCTAAATTTTCCAGAGACCTTGATTTTAGAGGCTCTGTGTCAAGGTTTCTCAGCCCAGGATGATTTGTTCTATTGAAATCTTTCCTGATGTTGGTGGAATTTTAATCGTCAGAGCTGGCTTCATGAGGCATCATCCCACTTTCTCTGTCTCCCCCTGGCCCCCACATCCGCCCGAGTAAGAAGCTGCCTGTGAACAACGCTGATTATGCCGTGCGTACAGATCAGGAAGTGTGTCACGGACATTCCTACTTCGGTTTGCTGATGCTTTTATTCAAGTTAGATACAATGTAGCCATTGGTGGAAACTGCAAGCATTCGGCATTTTTTTCTCCAGAACCTGTTGGCCATCCATTTGAAAAAGAAAAAGGCAAAAAAGTTACTGAGAAGGAATTGATATGTTCCATTTAAACTCCAGCACTCTAACTTTGCCCTTTCTCTTTTTTTTAAGTTTATTTATTCTGAGATCGAGAGAGTGCAAGCAGGGAAGGGGCAGAGGGAGAGGGAGACAGAGAATCCTAAGCAGGTTCTGCACTGTCAGCACAGAGCCTGATTGGGGGGGGGGGGGGCTCAAACTCACAAGCTGTGAGATCATGGCGTAAGCCAAAACCACAGTCTGACAGGCGCTTAACCAACTGAGCCACCCAAGCACCCCCTACTCTAGTCCTTTGGTTTTTTAAGTTTATTTATTATTTTGAGAGAGAGAGCGAGCTAGCTCAAGTGAGGGAGGAGCAGAGAGAGAGAGATGGTGAGAGAGAGAATCCCAAGCAGGCTCTGCACTTTCAGTGAGGAGCTGGATGTGGGGCTTGAACTCAGGAAGCTTGACATGACCTGAGCCGAAGTTGGATGCTTAACCAATTGAGCCACCCAGGCGCCCCCTACTTTGCCCTTTTTGCAGCTTAGCACCCACATATCAATCCATGTGACTCTGCAACAAGCTTTTTCTTTCAAACATCCTTTCTTGCCCCTGACAGTCTCCTTTTTCTCATCTAGGATCTCAGCCAGGAGAGGTATCTTATTGAAGGACTAATCCAATGAGTAAATGTCTGATGTCAGCTTCATGTGAAAAGTTGCAAATGTACGTTGGCCTACAAGAGCGTGTCCCTGGGAGTGTAATTCCAGATGCTCTATAGCATGTTCCACTTTGCATGCCCCATTGTAATAAAAAGGAGTCCAGAACGTATCAATAGGCCTTGGCTGTTGGAAAGAATACTCAGAGGTTTTTGCTAGAGAATATTTATTCCTAACATACTCCTATATATATATTTACTCCTAAGAGTAAAGGAGTAGACAGAGAGAAGTTCTCAATGTAGGCAGATGTAGTTCTCTGTGTGATGATTAATTTTTCATGTCAACTTGACTGGGCTGAGAGATGCCCAGATAGTATGAGCTAGACTACTGCCATCTTGGACAAATCTGCCATGAGGACCGTCCCATGACCCGAAACTTTCTTGAGCTCCAATTCTCAATTCTTTCATTTTGTTTAAGCACACGTTAATGTCCTTGCTCTGCCCTGGAGATATGATGAGTCACACCTATTCTTTAAAAAAACTTTTTTCCCCCCCATTTTATTTATTTGAGAGAGAGAGAGAGCAGAGGGGAGGGGCAGAGGGCTAAAGAGAGAGACTCTCAAGCAGGCTCCACACTCAGCATGGAGCCTGATGTGGGACTCGATCTCACAACCCTCGAATCATGACCTGAGCCAAAATCCGGAGTCGGATATTCAACTGACTGAGCAACCCGGGTGCCCCAGGGCACATCTATTCTTAAATATTCTCTTAGGGGTCCCCTAGGAGGTCCCCAAGCCCTTAGGGCTATAAAAGCAGATCTTAAAAGGCAGGTAGTGTTGCCGAATTCTACTCATCTCTACTGTCTGAGACATACTTGTCTGTAAGTCCCCTTAATAAGCCATTTCTTGTCAAGCTGGACTTTTTGGCCTTTTTCTCTGGCCCTCTGGCTGCTTCAGGGCTTAGAGGTCATTGTCCATCTAGTGCCTTTTTAGGGAACACTGATAAACATTCCTGGGTGTGTCTGTGAAGGTGTCTCCTAAGAGATCAGCACCACTGAACTGGTGAATGGAGTAAAGCAGTTGGCCTTTCCCAATGTGGGCAGGCAGCACCTAATCCTCTGACGGCTGGAATAGAACAAAATAGTAGAGGAAGGGTGAATTTGCTCTCTCTGAGCTGGGACATCCATCTTCTCCTGACCTCAGACATCAGTGCGCCTGATCCTGGGCCTTTAGGTTTGGCCTCCCCTGGCCCCCAGCTTTCCTGGGTAATCAGCTCGTAGACAGCAGATCATGGGACGTCCCATCCATAACTGTGTGAGCCAGTCCCTCGTAAGAAATCTCTCTGTAGCCATGCTTATTCTGTTGGTTCTATTTCTTGGAGAACCCTAATACACTTGGGAACTATGGGTCTTCTACTGATTTGGAAATAAAGAAGTAATATATTTAGAACTTTAATAGCCATGGTCTGAAAGGGCTTTTCCTTTTTCTGAATATAGGTTAGAGGCTCCATCAGTAAGGGCTCAAGAAACCTCTGTTTCACAAATGAGAGCAGAAATTTATAGCAGGCTGAGGGTCTAGGCTAAGCCAAAGGTCACCCAGCTAAGCTGGATAAGACTGGCTACCTTTGCAGCAGAGAGGAAGGTCCAAGGGAAGTTACCTCCCGTCCTAGCATTGAGGGTTTGGTTGGACGGAACCTCACAGAGGAGGAATGGCACTCAGGGGACTCTTACGTGTAGAAACCGTTTTATGTTTGGTGTCTTTCAGAGCACCAGCTTGGTCACGTTATCTCCTCAAAGATCCATCTGACCACATTATATAAAGTACCTCTCTTCCCTCAAGTTATTGCCTAGCATTTTATTGTCTCCCTAATGCCTATCACCATCTAACATGATCTTTGTATTAACGTAGCTATTTAGCTTTCCAACTGTTACCCTCCTCTAACTAAAATATAAGCTCTGTGAGAACAGGGCTATTATCTAGCTTCCTGCCATATTCCTGGCATCTACGAAAAATGTTTGGCACAAAGGAGAGTCATTGGATTGATTAATGAATTAGCAAGTATTTATTGAATCTTTGCCATGAGCCAAAAGTTTAAGAAGGTAACTCAAGATCCCCTCCAGTCTTACCGTCTCTCACCTTTCTGAACTTCCTTCTCATGACTACTCTTTCGAGATCTCACTTCAGATCCCAGACCCTAAACTGAACTTGAGCCTTCCCATGGCGGGACATTTACCCATCAAATTCACACCTCTGCTGTAAGGTTCAAGTCACACCTATGCTGTGGTCTCCCATAGCCGTGAGTGCTCCCTGGCAAGGAAGATTCACTCCAATCACTAGCTATTTTGTGGCATTATTATAATTATATGTTATCAGATGCAGGAAACATTGGCTTTATACATACAAATTAGACCATGTATAATAAAGATGTGTAGACAGACTCTGCAGTGAGTTGGGTCTGCATTGCCCAAAATGCATGCGGTCTGTCTGTCTGCAATAGTCAAAACTATACTCTCTGGCAGGGCTATCTGGGAATGTTTGTGGAAACTTTTGATCTCTGAAAGTACACAAGTCTTGAGTTGTGACATCAGCATTTAGGATAAAGTTTTATCCATGCAATAATTCTCCAGAATCTCCTCCTCAAAAAAAGGGCCTGCTCAGGACCTAAACTCAAAATAGTATGCCTCAAAATCTGTGATGTCTTCTCCACAGCATATCTTTTCTTCCCAATGTACTAGTTCTTTGAAGGAACCTCCTTGTCTACATCTTACTGGCTCCCTCGAGATCCCAACAATGCCTTGCTGAGTTGAGTTTCAACAATGCCATTGACCTACCTACTGGCAGGTATATATAGCTTTGATTGATGGGAAGTAATTCAGGGGGATGTAAGTTGTTACATGGAATACTAGATTTGGTGCATATTGGACTCAAAAATTATTCTTTCACCTACTTTTAAAGAAAGGTGTTATATAACAGTGACATTTTTGTCTAAATAAAAGTATTTTCTTTTCAAATATTTATTTTTTGAGCTACCACCTTGGAAGACTTAGGCATCGTCCCCCCACCCCCCACCCCGGACTCCATCTGCTCAGCCCCTCCTCCCCCAAATCTGTCCTTACCTGGGGTGAGAGTGTTAGCAGGTCTATGAGTAGTGATCCTGAGTGTATTGCCCTGAGAAGAATGGTGTGTCCTGGCAAAGGATGATGGAAAACAGGAGCCTAGAGAAATTTAATCAGGAGGCAGGAGTCCTTAAATGCAGAAAGGAATGGGGAACAAGCCACACAGAAGAGCCCAGATCGTCACTCTGCATACACTGACCTTTGGCTCCCAGGAACCCTGCAGAAAGCATCCAGCAGTAGCATAAAAGGTAAGATTCTTAAGCTTATGAAAGCATCAAACAAACAGAGAAAAAAAAAATCCCACAGTCAAGAGTCTTTCCCTTCCATCACTCTGAAATCCACATTTTACTAAACATTGGCTTCGTCAGCCAAAAGCCTTATGGGGGAGCGCTTCAGTATCTTCCCATCCACAATAAAGCCTCTACAAGTGCAGGCAGATAGTATAGTGATGGGGTGACTGAGTGCCGACTCCAGGCTGACCGGGCTTGGACCCCTGGCTGTGCGACTCTTGGTGAGTGAGCTCATCATTCCTTGCCTTAGTTTGCTCCTCTGTAAAATGGGGGCGAAAATAGGCCCACCTCTCCCAGGGCGTGCATCCCATGAGATGCGGGACAGAGCCTGGCTCACATTAGCAGCTGTCTGTGCGTGTGGTGGCCTTTACTCCACCGCAGAAGCAGGCTTATTCTGAAGATCACAGGCTCTTGGCCAGAGGTGGCTTGCTTCCCCTCACACCCACCCGGGGAGGTGCTGTTGGGGTCTCCCTCGGCTGCTACGGGCTCTGACTCTTCAGATGAAGTGGAGGCAGCTTTAACTGCTGGTCCTCCGGTGACAGGCACTGAAGTGCCTCAGCATCTTGGTTGATCCCTTCTGCTGGACTATGGACCCTGCAAGGCTCCTGGATGCCAGGAACAAAGGGAGCTGATGCCGCCTCCACCACCTAGACCGAGGTCTCCTTGAGGAAGGTGGAAATTCGAAGTCCCCGGGCCTGTCATGGGGGTTCTATCTTACATGGGGAGAACCCCAGGTAAGGATATGGGACAGTAAAAAGGGGGCTGAGCACCTGCTGAGACTGTTAGAAGGGAGACACCCATTTGCCCCACAATCTGGAGTCTTTAATGTTAACTTACTTAGCAGTTCACAGTTTTAAAAATAACTACGTTGTCAAAATATGATGATTGTCTCCCTCTTAAGAAGGCCACGAAGAGTGCAGTATAATCTGGAATTGGTCCTTTTATAAATATCATCGCACAATGTGTTTTGCAAATTAACACTAGAATCTAAGGGAGAGAATCGAGCATTTATTTCATTTTCTTGGTTTTGTCCTGGAAACTGTATGAAGTCTGGGCAGGTACAGTGTATCTAACTGGGAACTTAGAAGTCATTTCTGTCAGTTTTTGTCCCCAAACACTCCCACCCACACACCACATAAAATGACGGTCCAGCTTTTTAAAAACCTTGTATAAGAATAAAAGGTTGGAAAGCCTGGGAGAGTTGGTGATCCACTTCCCACTAAGGGTTACACAGGCTTTTGACCGAAGCCATTCAGAGGAGATATAGGTTGTTGGGAGAATGCCAGATTTGGGTGACACGTGACTCGGGCACATGTACCAGAAATAATACTTGCAGGTGAGAAGTTATGTATGAGTTACAAATGAAAAACGGGGTGTGCCCACCCATCAGAGTGGGTGGGAGACACCTTAACTGGGTGAGTTGAATTTCAAATCTGCCTCAGAAGTTCTAGAACACAGCCGCACATGTTGGAGCAAACTTCTTGACTTCTATGTCACAGAGGCAGCTGCACATGTGACGTGGGCATAGCGGATGTTCACCGTTTCACCTGTGCGTGGCATCCGGTCATTTTTGGTAATGAACCAACACTTTTCCTAAAGGACCCACCCTTCCTCTCCTTTCAGTGCAGGTGACTTTGGGCTGGGCTCAAGGGTGGACATGTGATCCAGGCCTGGCCAGTCAGCATGGAACCCCCCTTGCTAGCCACACTTCAGAGGTGGGAGCGTGATTCTGTCAGTCTAAGTCAGACCCAACTCCAGAACTTTAAAAATATTTGAAATGAGAGAGAGGGAGAGAGAGAGACAGAGAGACAGAGAGACAGAGAGAGAGGTGGGCTTTTCCAATTGGAATTAATAAGAAGAAAGGATAAAAGCCAGCAACCTCTGGCAGCCATCTTGCCACCATGAGGTAACAGCCTAAGAATGGAGCCAAAATAGTAAAGCAGAACTAAGGCATGGAGACAGTGAGATGCACTCCTGAACGCAGCCAGGATCTGAAGCTAGCCTCCCTGGGACTGTCATTTGTTAAGTGAATAAACTTTTCCTTTTCCTTTAGCCATCTTGAATTGGGCTTTCTGTACTTAAAACCAAAAGAATGTGGCTGATGCAGATGAAGATCAGAGACAGTGGGTGCCCACAGTTTGCTGGTGCCAAATGCTGCCTGCAGGATAAAGTGGCATTTACCTAACCTCTCAACACCCACTGACTGTGGTTATTATCACAGTGAAGAAAAACTTCCCAGAAGACTAGATTCTTCTGGGAAGATAGTTTAGGGGTATTTCCTACGTGGATAAACATAGGAGAGGCATAAAGCAGCAAACCGGAAGGCCAATCACTTCCTTAAATCTTACTTCATACCGATCCAAGAAGGTCCCTAAAAGCATGCTAATCTTTCGTGTATTATTAGATCCTAAATTCTTATTGTTTTGAAATTTAACCTAAATTTAATTTATCGGTTTCTCTTTTTGTTGGTCACACCTGCATAAGCATCACAGACCCAGACGGTGAGAGATCTGCCTTTTCAACTTCCATAGTGGGAACTGAATAGTCTTTCATGCCCAAGTACTTACAATCCACCACACCCATGAGTGCCTTCTGGGTAGCTGAAAGGTAGTAGTAGTAGTTTTTTGTGGGTAAGTCACAAAAGCCAGATCTTATTTTGGTAAATAGAGTTCAGCCATCGTCGAAAACAAAGTTTTCAAATATGAATGTTACCCTGGCCAATAAAAATAGAAATCACCATAGAGGAGTTAATTAAACATAATAAACAGTTCAGGAGGAACAGGAAGCTGCTATTTTTCCTGTCTCCAAAGCTTCTATTACAGGGGAAGGAAGAGCTAATCAGGAACAAGAAAAGAATGGGAGACTCATAGTAGGGACAGAGTGTTTGGCATCGGAGAAAAGCAAAGTCACAAATGTAATCCCTGGTGGGGCTCCAGCCCAAGCGTGGGGGGAGGGGCCGAGGATTCAAAACTGTGTACATCAGTTATCCACAGATTTGATGAGGTAAAATGGTGAAGTTTGTGGTTAACAGGGATTTGTAGGTGGGTGCACCAAAAACACTTTTTGGTGATAAGGTAATACATGCCAGAGAGCTGTGAAGAGTAAAAAAAAGTGGAGAAGGAGGTCATGAAGAGGGAGTAAGGGATGAACAGAAGGAGAGACGTAGAATGTGGAGGGAGAATTAGGAAGAGAGGTCTTGCTCCTCTTGAATCTGAGTTGAAGATAACTCATTAAGAGAGCAAAAAGAAAATGGAAGCGACTCCAAAGACTTTAACAGTACTTTTTAATTTTTTTAAATGTTTATTTATTTTTTAGAGAAAGAGAGAGGGACAGAGTGCAAGCAGAGGAGTGGTAGAGAGAGGGAGACACAGAATCCAAAGCAGGCTCCAGGCTCTGAGCTGTCAGCACAGAGCCCGACTCAGGGCTCAAGGTCAGGAACCATGAGATCATGACCTGAGCCAAAGTTGGACACTCAAAAGACTCAGCCACCCCAGGCGCCCCAAAAGTACTTTTTAAGTAACTTAAAAAGACAGTCTAAAGCGGAAGCTTTCTGCATGAGGTAACAAAGACCCCAGCCCCTTCTCCTCAGTAGACACTCTCACAAAGTTAATGATGGATGAGACAAGCACGAAGGAGGGAGCCACACTTGCCACGGCTCGCAGGAGGTTTGAAATGTGGCCCTTTGCTGGATGCGAGGAGGCTGGGATTTGAAAATGGATGGTTTTCTGCTTTCCGGGAGCATAGGCCTGTGCCTCTCCCCCACAACCTGAAGATAGCTGCTCACATCTGCTCGCTTCCTCCCCCACTGAGCGCACCATCTGTCCCCGGGAGAGGCAAGGGAGTCCTTGTGGCTGAGTTTCTGCTGCCGACAGAGCCCCATAACCCACTCCAGGGTCCAGCTTGGGACGAGTCAACCCAAGAAAAACTCCTCATGCCCCATTGGGCAATGTTAAAAGTAGGGTTAAGTTCAGGATGAGGGATAAAAACAAAATNAAATCTGCAGAGGAAAAAAAGGACAGAATAAGATTTTAATTTAATCGAATACACTTTAACACATGGTACTTTTTTTTTTATTGCTGCACCAGAAATGCAGAAAGATGCAGCTATAAAGAATCTATAGGAACTGGGGCCATTTAAGAGGAAAAAGAACATCCAGTTTTCTATGGCTGGACAGCAAGGAGCTAAATTTAGGCACAGGAATAAAGATGAAGATACATTGAGTTATGTTAACATAATGAAAACAATGTAGGAAGGAAAATGTTTAAATAACATTTTCAAGAGTGCAGTAAATTGAATAATATAGTAAATAAAATTGAAACAAGAAATGTAGGTTTACACTTCCCCTAACCAGGGGCGCCTGGGTGGCTCAGGCAGTTAAGCGTCCAACTTTGGCTCAGGTCATGATCTCATGGTTTGTGGGTTCGAGCCCTGCGTTGGGCTCTGTGCTGACAGCTCAGAGCCTGGAGCCTGCTTCAAATTCTGTGTCTCCCTCTCTCTCTCTGCTCCTCCGCCATTCATGCTCTGTCTCTGTCTCTCAAAAATAAACATTTAAAAAGAAATTAAACCTCCCCTAACCAAACCAGAATAGTAACCGAAGCTCAACCAGTTAGCACATTGGGAATTAGTTTTCAAGGAAGTAATTACAACAGTTAGGGTTTTCTAGGACTTCAAGAATTTCTCCCTTCTTGGGAGAACTGGCGACAGAGACCCTGTTTGCGTGACTTTTGCCAAATTACTTTCTCTCTCAGACTCCATTTTCTCATTTCCGAACAAGGGGATGCTAATAACCATTTTACAGGATTGTTGAAGAGCGGGTGTGTGACTGTATGAAAACAAAACACTTTGCAACCCAAAAGCTCTAAACAAATGCCATTATTGACAGTAAACTCCTTAATAGTTCGAATTTCCTTTGAGTTCCATGGGGTCTGTGACTTTTAGAGTGAATTCAGGTGCTCATTTCCATNTCTCTCTGACCCTCCCCTGTTCACGCTGTCTCTCTCTCTCTCTCCTAGAAATAAATAAAACATTTAAAAAAAACAAACAAACAAACAAAAAAAACACCAGCCCCCTGAAGTAGACATCCAGAAAACTCTGGAACTAAGTAAATCAGCACAGTCTGTCTTTAGGTCTCACAGGGAGACCACCATGTCTGAGCCCAACTAAGAATATCTATATCTAAGAGTCTCTTGTGGTTTGCCTTCCTGTTTTATCTTATTTTTCCTTCCCTTCCCCTATGTTTATCTGTTGTGGTGCTCGAATTCCACATGTGAGTGAAATCATATGATATTTATCTCTCTCTGACTTACATATTTCACTTAGCATAATACCGTCTAGTTCCATCCGTGTTGTTGCAAATGGCAAGATTTCACTCTCTTTCATTGCTGAGTAGTATTCCATTGTATATAGATACCACTCTTCCTTACCCTTTCATCAGTTTGTTGAACATTTGGGCTCTTTCCATAATTTGGCTACACTGTATGTTAACTAACTTGAATTTAAATTTTTTTAAAAAAAGAATGAATACCTGAAGGGTGCCGAGGTGGCTCAGTTGGTTAAGTGTCCTACTTTTGATTTCAGCTCAGGTCATGATCTTACATTCGTGTGATCGAGCCCCACATTGGGCTCCATGCTGAGAGCACAGAGCCTGCTTAGGATTCTCTCTCTCTCTCTCTCTCTCTCCCTGTCTCTCTTCCCCTCCTTGACTTGCACGTGCACATGCTCTCTCTCAAAATAAACAGACTTAAAAAAAATACCTGAAATATGGGATTAAAGTAAGCACTGAAGGACAACTTGGGCAAGCCAAAGGGGATGTCATCTAATGATGACTGGAGAGTAAACCCAGGAGAGAGGAGGGGCACCGCCATCCTTCCATTTGCTGAGGCCAATGACCCATGAGCCGCAGGGAGGTAGATGGAGAGGTTTTTTTTTTTTTGTTTCAAAGATACAGAGTTTCAATTGTGCACGATGAAAGGAATTCCATGGATGGGTGGTGGTAATGGTGACACGTGACTGTACTTCACACCAATGATCTATATACTTAGAACCGTTTAGGATGGTAAATTTCTGTGATGTGTATTTGATCACAACGTTAAAAGTGTGAATCCTCACCTTCTCCTCCTCCCCCCATGATTTCTACATTCTTTGATTTCTACATTCACTTATTAATAAGACGAGATAATCTAATTATGAATAAGATGGGAGGTGATGTTAGGCTGGTGACCGGGAAGCGGAGATGTTTCTGAGTACCAGGTTTTTTCCTCCCCCAAGTCATTCCTCCAACACAGCTTCTGTGACCAGATCCTCTGTACCAAGGCCACCCACTCATAGCTCTGGTCCAGGGTTCGTAGCCTCAGCAGCAAATAGAGAGAAAGGAAGTTTAGCATTAGTCTCCACAACAGAAAGATGTGACTGGGAGCAGTTTTCCATGCATTTCTGTATAACGGGAAGACTAACTATGATTTTATAAAGACTCCGGAGGCTCATTTGCTGGATGTCCTGCCCCTAATGATTTCACTGTTAAACAGGAGCAAAAATAAGCAAGTGAGTACTCTGGGCTCGGGCTTAAGGAGCGTGGCCAGAAATAATTTCCCAAATCCTGTGTCAGTAGGCAATGTATAATGCGAGACTGTCATCCTGGCAGGTCCAAAGCTGAGAATGAAAACAAAATAAGCCAAAGTTAACAGCAGACCAGGAAGCCAGTGTGAAAACTTCCCCGTACTTGGGCTTTTGAAAGCTGCTTTTTGGAGAAAAGCTAGTGGCTCTTCTAAACTGCAGGGAAGAGCTTCAGGCACTGACGGGGGAGAAATCTTTACCTTTCCTTATGATCTGCAGGAAAGCAGCACAGGAAGCATGTGGGGTCCTTCAGAAACATCCAGAGGGTGATCCCGTGAGACACAAAGTCACAAGCCCTGAGGCCAGAAATTATGTGGTTCACAACTGGTTAATTGCCTTCAAAGGGACGATAAAATTGGAACAGCATTTCAAAAACATTAAAAAGTTGTGTGTGTGTGTGTGTGGGGGGGGGGGTGTTTTAATTGCTTATACTTGGTCCAGTAATTCCTCTTAGGAATTACTGTGAAAATAATTAGGCAAGTCCAGGATGCTGTTACAGCATTGCAAAGAAATTGCCTGTCACTTAAATATTGTATTGATTTTAAAAATTATGATATTCCTATGCAGTGGAATACTATGAAGGCATTAGTATGATGGTGGAAATCGATTTATTGATGTGAGTGTAAAGCTTGACAACATGTCTCATGGCTTCAAAGGAAGTGTATAGACTAAGTATTCCTCTCTCAGGAATTTATCTTCAGACAATAATAAAACAAGTCCAGGATGTTCAGCACAGCAATGTTTACTGTCCAGTGTCCTCTGTCACAAACACTGCTATAATGCGAAGCACTATGAATTGAGACTGGTTAAATACATTATAAGGCGGCATATCAAAGCAGGTAGTAAAATTATACTCTCCATTTATCTTTGCCTCATAGAAAGCTAACTGCAATATTATGTGGAGAAAATATCCACAAAATAGTATGTACTGTGTAATTCCATCTTTGTAGAAGTAAAAATATCTATAGGAAAGAAGTGTATGTGCCTGTATGCCCGTGCACACATCCACCCACGTGCAGCCCTAAACGTGCAATAGTAGTTATTTCCGGCTGGTGGATGTGTAACAAGCTTTTATCTTTTTTATGTTTATTTTTACAGCGGGACTATATTATTTTTGTAGTAAGAAAATGCAACGATGCTATTTCCATGATTTTTTTTTTTTTTTAAAACACACAACGGCAATATTTAAGAAGTCTTTCTAAGGCAGTGTTTCTGAATCTTTTTTGCATTACCACCCCCTAAGGAACCTTTTCAGACAATTTTTTCCTAATCAGCCCTGAAATTTAATACTCCATGAAATTTTAATACCACAATATCTTGTATATCTGTTTATGTACTTTACAAACGTCTGCTTTATGCATAAAAAGAATAAGGTTTTTTGATCCCCAAGAACCCATCCCATTCTTGTTGAGAATTATGTTCTAAAGGAGAACAGGAGTTAGTGTGCAGAGACTTGCTGAATCATCCTAAACTTACCTAAGTTTTCTATCTCACTTCTTCTTCCACATGATTTATTTTAATCTTTTGCATATACTCACCAGCTAGCACCTCAAAGTATTCTACTGTGTGCATTCTCGTCACTGACTGACTTTTGGAGAGGCAGAGGGAAAGCACCACCCAGCCTGGCGGCCTCACACATCCCACTCGGTGTTACTGCCTGTCCTTAACAGGTGTTATGTCCAGCTGCACCCCCCACAATTTCTGCATCCCCCCCTTTTTTTTGAGCGAGGGAGAGAGAAAGAGAGAGCGAGCACATGAGCTTGAGCATGGAAGGGCAGAGAGAGAGAGGGAGATATTCTCAACCAGGTTCTGTACTTAGTGCCCAGGGAGGGGTTCCTCATGGGGCTCCATCCCAGGACCATGAGATCATGACCTGAGCCCAAATCAAGAGTCAGAAGCTTAACCAACTGGGCCACTCAGGCACCCCTTTGCATTCTTATCTCCATCAGAATCTGCTTTCCAGGGAGATCTGAAATCTGCAGGGCAGGGTGGGGCCGTCAGGAAGAGCAGGCTGGAACTCTCAGCCAGACCTGAAGCTCTATCTGTGGGCAGACTTCCTTCTTCCTCAGAGAAGCCCCAGCTCTGTTCTTAGCACCTTTCAGCTGAGCAAATCAGCCGCATCTATATTATCAAGCATAATCCTCCTTACTTAAAGTCACTGATTATGGACTTTAATTACACCCACAAAATACCTTCACAGAAATATCTAGATTAATGTTCAAACAACCGGGATGGTCGCCTAGCCAAGCCAACACAAAAAACTGACCCTTACAATCTATCCTTTGTCAACTTGGCCTTCATGCACATCTCCCTAACCTGTACTTAATCTCCAAATAAAGACAATAACAGTACCACACTCCTCTGTTTGATCCTCTCTAACTTAAATCCTGTGCAATATAAAGTTAACTATGATTATTATATCTTATGTTAGCTGATAAAGGGAAAAGAGAAGAAGAAAGCAAAATATTTGGTAATATATATACACAAACACATTCAGATCAAAATAAGGAAGAAATACAATGACCGTCATCATTTCTATGACTGGTCATGTGATCACAGCTGGTATTTCTAACTACCTTCTCCTATCCGTTCTATATTTTGTTTACTGTCAGCAAGCACCTTAGCTGGTCACGGTCTGGTGGGGTGACCTGATGTTCACTCCTAAAGCCCTGGACCATTAGCAGTCCTCCCGAAATTGGGTTGTTATAATTTTCTCTTTTCTTTGTTGCGTTTAAAAACAATTTTTTTAAATGTTTTATTTATTTATTTCTAGGAGAGAGAGAGACAGCATGAACAGGGGAGGGTCAGAGAGAGAGGGAGTGACAGACTCTGAAACAGGCTCCAGGCTCTGAGCTGGCAGTCAGCACAGAGCCTGACGCGGGGCTCGAACCCACGAACCACGAGATCATGACCTGAGCGAAAGTCGGACGCTTAACCGACTAAGCCACCTGGGCGCCCCTAAAAACAATTTTTAAAAATGTTTAATTGAAGTACAGTTGACATAATATTAAATTAGTTTCAGACATGTAACAGAGTGATTCAATAATTATATGCATTATTTTTAAAAATCTTTTTAAATGTTTATTCATAGAGAGAGAGAAACAGAACGTGAGTGGGGAAGGGACAGAGCGAAAGGGAGACACAGAATCCGAAGCAGGCTCCAGGCTCTGAGCTGTCAGCACAGAGCCCGATGTGGGGCTCGGGCTCATGAACCGCAAAATCATGACCTGAGCCAAAGTCCGATTCCTAACCAACTGAGCCACCTAGGCTCCCTACAATTATACACATTATTAAATGCTTACCATGGTAAGTATATTACAATATTATTGACTCTCTTCCCTATACTGTGCTTTTCATCCCCATGACCTATTTTATTCATTTTCTTCACATAAGTACTCGGAAGTGGGATAACTGGATTTATGGTACTTCTATTTCTAATTTTTTAAAATTTAAGTATTTAAAATTTATTTTTTACTAAGTTTTTATTTTTAACTCCAGTATAGTTAACATACAGTGTTTTATTAGTTTCAGGCATGCAGTATAGTGACTCAACACTTCATACAGCATCCACCGGTTGATGACATCATGATAAGTGCTGTCCTTCATATCCATCCCCTAGTTTACTCACTCACTTCCCCTCTGGCAACCGTCAGTTTGTTCTTTATAGTTAAGGGTCTGTTTCTTGGTTTCTCTCTTTCTCTTTTTTCTTACTTTGCTCACTCCACATGTGAGTGAAATCATACGGTATTTGTCTTTCTCTGACTATTCTGCTTAGCATTATACTCTCTAGTTCTATTCATGTTGTTGCAAATGGCAAGATTTCATTCTTTTTGTGGCTGAATAATATTTCATTGTATATACATCACAGCTCCTTTATCCATTCACCTATTGACAGACACTTGGACTGCTCCCATAATTTGGCTATTGCGAATAATGGTGCTCTAAACATGTGGGTGCATGTATCCCTTTGAATTAATATTTTTGTATTTTGGGGGTAAATACCTAGTAGTGCAATTACCGGATGGTGGGGTGGTTTCATTTTTACCTTGTAGAGGAAACTCCATACTGTTTCCCGCAGAGGCTGCGCCAATTTGCATTCCCACCAACAGTGCATGAGGGTTCCTTTTTCTCCACATCCTTGCCAACACCTGTTGTTTCTTGTGTTGTTGATGTTAGCCGTTCTGACAGGTGGGAGGTGATAACTTGTTTTGATTTGCATTTCCCTGATGATGAGTGATGTTGAGCATTTCTCATGTTTATCTTCGCCACTGGATGTCTTCTTTGGAGAAAGGTCTGTTCTTGTCTTCTGCCTATTTTTTAATTGGATTATTTGGTTTTTGGGTGTTAAGTTTTATCAGTTCCTGACACATGCTTTACTGGATATGTCATTTGGAAATATCTTTTCCCATTCAGTAGGTTGCCCTTTAGTTTTGTTGATTATTTCCTTTGTGCAGAAGGTTTTATTTGATGTACTCCCAATTGTTTATTTTTGCTTTCATTTCCCTTGCCTTAAGAGATATATCTAGGAAAATGTTGCTAATGTCAATGTCATAGAAATTACTACTTGTGCCCTCTTCTAGAATTTTTATGGTTTCAGGTCTCACATTTAGATCTTTAATCCATTTTGAATTTATTTTTGTGTAGGGTGTAAAGAAGGGGTCCAGTTTTGGCATGTAGTTGTCCAGTTTTCCCAGCACCATTTGTTTGAAGAGATTTTTTTTCCCACTGCATGCTCTTGCCTCCTTTCTCAAAGATTATTTAATCATATAATCATGGGTTTATTTCCGGGCTTTCCGTTCTGTTTCATTGATCTATGTGTCTGTTTTTGTGCCAGTACCATACTGTTTGATTACAACAACTTCGCAATAACTTGAAGTCTGGAATTGCTATACCTCCAGTTTTGTTTTTCTTTTTCAAGGTTTCTTTGGCTATTTGGGATCTTTTGTGGTTCTATACAAATTTTAGCATTGCTTGTCCCAGTTCTGTGAAAAATGCTATTGGTATCTTGATAGGGATTGCATTAAATTTGTAGATTGCTTTAGGTAGTAGGGACATGTTAACAGTATTTGGTCTTCCGATCCATGAGCATGGAATGTCTTCCTCTTCCTTTATGTCATTTTCAATTTCTTTCAGAAGTATTTTCTAGTTTTCAGAGTATACATCTTTCACCTCTTAAATTAAGTATATTTCTAAGCCCTTTATTACTTTTGGTGTAATTTTAAACAGGATTGTTATCTTAACTTTTCTTTCTGCTACTTCATCATTAATGTGTAGAAATGCAATGGATAATATATATTGATTTTGTATCTTGTGACCTTACTGAATTAATTTACCGGTTCTAGGAGTTCTTTGCTGGAGTCTTTAGGGTTTTCTATCGAGAATATCATGTTATGTCCAAATAGTGGAAGTTTGACTTTTTCCTTTATTGTTTGGATGCCTTTTATTTCTTTTTGTTGTCTGATTGCTATGGGTAGGACTTCTAGTACTGTGCTGAGTAAAGGTGGTAAGAGTAGACCTCTTTGTCTTGTTCCTGACCTTAGGGAAAAAGCTCTCAGTATTCTCCCTTGAGGGTGATGTTAGGTGTAGTTTTTCCATACATGGCCTTTAACATTAAGGTATGTTTCCTGTAAACCTACTTTGTTGAGGGGTTTTTTTTTTTAATAGTTTATTGTCAAATTAGTTTCCACATAACACTCAGTGCTCATCCCCACAAGTGTCCTCCTCCATGCCCATCCCCCCTCCCCCCCACATCCATCAGTCCTCAGTTTTTGTCAGCATTCAAGAGTCTCTCATGGTTTGCCTCTCTCCCTTTCCCCCACCATTTCCGCCCTTCTTCTCCCCCTTGTTCCTCCGTCAAGTTCCTCCTAATCCTCCTATACGTGCAAACATATGATATTTGTCCTTCTCTGCCTGACTTATTTCGCTCAGCATAACACCCTCAAGGTCCATCCATGTTGCTACACATGGCCAGATTTCATTGTTTCTCATTGCCATGTAGTATTCCATGGTATAGATAAACCACATCTTCTTGATCCATTCATCTGTTGATGGACACTTAGGCTTTGTTGAGGGTTTTTACATAAATGGATGTTGTACTTTGTCAAATGCTTTTTCTGCCTCTATTGAAATCATACGGTTTTTGTCCTTTCTTCTACTGATGTGATGTATCACGTTGATTGATTTGTGAATATTGAACCACCCTTTAAGCCCAGGAATAAATCCCACTTGTTTGTGGCGAATGATTTTTTTTTTTTTAAAGTATGATTGGATTCAGTTTACTAGTATTTTGTTGAGGATTTTGGCATCTATGTTCATGAGAGATACTGGCTTGTAGCTCTCTCTCTCTTTTTTTTTTTTTTGTACTATCTTTATCTGGTTTGGGTATCAGGATAATGCTGGTCTCAGAATGAGTTTGGAAGGTTTCCATCCTCTTCTATTTTGCAATGGCTTGAGAAGAATAGGTATTAACTAACTCTCCTTTAAACTCTTGTCTGTGAAACCACCTGGTCCTGGATTTTTGTTCTTTGACA
>NW_027529424.1:448224-616414 GCF_008692635.1 Crocuta crocuta | reverse complement strand
TTTGCAGGTTTTTTTTTTTTTTTTTTTTTTTATTACTGATTCAATTTCTTTGCTGGTTACCAATCTGTTCAAATTTTCTATTGCTTCTTGCTTTGGTCTTGGTAATTTATATGTTTCTAGGGGTTTATCCAATTCTTCTAGGTTGTTCGACTTGGCTTATAATTTTTCATAATATTCTTTTAAAATTGTTTGTATTTCTGTGGTATTGGTTGCTATGTCTCCTCTCTCATTTGTGATTTTGTTTGAGTCCTTTTTCTTTTTTCTTCATGAATCTGGCTAGAGGTTTATCAAATTTGTTAAATTTAAAAGAACCAGCTCCTGCTTTCATCCATCTCTTCTATTGTTGTTTTGTTTTGTTTTGTTTTTGGTTTCTATATGACTTATTTCTGCTCTAATCTTTATTATTTCCTTCCTTCTGCTAGTTTTTGGTTTTGTTCATTGTTCTTCTTCTATCTTCTTTTGGTGTAAGGTTTTTCTTGCTACTTTAGATAGTCTTATATTGCTTTAAACTTCCCTCTTAGAACTGCTTTAAATGCATCCCAAAGGTTTTGGACCAATGTGCTTTCATTTTTATTTGTTTCCATATAATTTTTGATTTCTTCTTTGATTTCTTGATTGACTCAGTCTTTCTTTAGTAGCATGTTATTTTACTAGCCTGTATTTGTGATCTTTCCAGATTTTTCTTGCAGTTTCTTTCTAGTTTTACAACTTTATGGTCATAAAAGATGCATGGTATGACTTTGGTCTTTTTGAGCTTGTTAAGATTTGAATTGTAGCTAGTATGTGATCTATTCTAGAGAATGTTCCATGTACACTTGAAAAGGATGTTTATTCTGCTGTTTTAGGATGGCATGTTCTGAATATATCTTTTAAATATACTTATATATTTATACTTATATATAAATCTGGTCTAGTGTGTCATTTAAAGTCACAGTCTCCTTGTTGATTTTCTGTTTGGATCAACTGTCCACTGATGTAAGGGGTGCCTGGCTGGCTCAATTGGTGGAGCATGTGACTCTTGATCTTGGGGTTGTGAGTTCAAGCCTCACATTGGGTATGGAACCTACTTAATTAAAAAAAAATAAAGTTTTTCTTTATCACTTTTTTGCCATTTTAATTCCTACATGTCTTGGTGTGGACCTACTTTGGTTGAGCTTTTAAGGGGGTGGGAATCTCTGTGCCTTCTGGCTCTGGATATGTTTCCTTCCCTAGATTAGGTGAGTTTTGAGCTATTATTTCCTCAAATTAATTTTATGCCCCCTTTTCTCTCTCTTCTCCTGGGATGCTTGTGATGCAAATGTCACCACACTTGGTAGAATCACTGAGTTCCGTAAGATTCAATTTGCATATTTTTTTCCTTTCATTAGCTCATTTTGATTACTTTCCATTACTCTGTATTACAGGTTATTAATTCATTCCTCTGCTTCATCTACCCTGCTATTTATTCTACCAAGTGTATTTTTATTTTTTTTAATGTTTTTTTATTTTTGAGAGAGAGAGAGAGAGAGAGCATGTACAGTGGAGGGGCAGAGAGAAAGGGAGGCACAGTATCCAAAGCAGGCTCCAGGCTTCAAGCTGTCAGCACAGAGCCCGATGCTGGGCTCAAACTCACGAATTGTGAGATCATGACCTGAGAGCTGATGTTATATGCTTAACTCACTGAGCCATTCAGGTTCCCACCAAGTGTATTTTTTAAAAAATGTTTATTTTGAGAGAGAGCAAGTATGTGCAATCAGAGGAGGGGCAGAAAGAGAGGGAGAAAGTGAGGGAGAGCCCAACTTGGGGCTTGATCCCATGAACCATAAGATCATGACCTGTACTGAAATCAAGAGTCAGAGCCTTAATTAACTGAACTACCCAGCCACCCCTCCATCAAGTGTACTCTTAACTTTATTTATTGTGTTCTTCATCTCTGCTTGGTTCTTTTTTTTTTTTTTATCTCTTTGTTAAGGGTCTCACTGATGTCCTCCATTCTGCTCAAGTCCAGTACGTATCTTTATGATCTTTAAATTCTCTATCAGGCATATTTCTTACATGTTTCACTTCGGTCTTTGCTGTAGTTTGGCCCTGTTCTTTCATTTGGGACATATTTCTCTGCCTCCTCAATTTGTCTAACACTCTGAGTCTGTTTCTGTGTTTTAGGAAAGTCAGCTATGTCTCCTGCTTTTGAAAGTAATAGCCTCATGAAGAGGTCCTGAAAGAGGCCTGGGTGGCTCAGTCAGTTAGGCATCTGACTCTTGATCTCTGCTCAGGTCTTTATCACTGGCTCATGGGTTCAAGCCCTGCATTAGGCTCCATGCTAAGCATGAAGCCCACTTAAAAAAAAAATGGTCCTGAAATGTCCTGTAGTGCAGTGTCCCTTGTTCCCCAGGACCTGGCGCTTCAGGGTGTGCCTCCTGTGTGTTGTGTGTGCCCTGTTGTGCTCTTGCTGTTTCCCCTTCAGTCTAGTTGTCTACAGTGGCTCTCTGCCTGTTGTAGGCCATGTTTGGTCCTTGGTGGGGGTGGGGTGCCTTTTAACAAGATACGTGCTGGTCTGCTTGCTAAATGAGACCTGGAGCCACTGCTGCCAGGATTGAGTCAGCCTAAGTGGATCTGCAATGTGTGTGTGGGCAGGGTGTGCACTTTTTAAGGGTGTGTGTCAGCCTTCTGCAGTACCTGCTGCCCTGGCCACTAGGATGGAGGCCCTGCAAAAGGCAAATGTAGGAAAATGCAGTGCTGCCAATGATCTTGGGAAGGGGGCCCCACAGTGCTGGGACTAAGGCAAGCAGGATTGGGGGGACAGATCCCCCCAAATGCCTGGAAGGTGGGGCTTGGTGCAAGCAAGCTAGGCTGTGCTGCTTCCCACAGGTAGTTGTGTGCTCCTGGTGGTGGTGGGGAAATGACACCCACCATTCCTTTGTTCCTGGAAGGGTGTCTCTGAGATCCCGTTCTCTCTGGAACATGCTCCCACGATGAGCAAATCACTCTCTGTCCTATGTGTCCCAGGCATTCTCCAAACTGCTGATTCTATTCTGTGGTGTATCTGCTGAGGCTGTGAGGTCTCTTTAAGGGTGAAGACTCAGCTTCCTAATGCCCTCAGGACTCTCCTGGAGCAGAGCCCACTGAAACCTAGATTCCAGGCCCTATTTCCCGCTGGTTGCAAGAACTCATGATATTCGGCCTCTCTTGCTTTCAAAGCCAAGTGTTATGGGGGTTTGTCTTTCCCGTGCAGGGGTCCCTGGTGCAATCATCTGTCTCTCGCCCTTCTCCAGGCTCCTGGCTCCCTCTGGTCCGCAGACCACTACAGTCTGTTTAGGTCCCAAATTGTGTCTCTGCCATTCCTATCTTATTCACTGTGGCCTCTTCTCTACTTTTGGTTGTGGAGTTCATTCTGCCAGTCATTGGGTTGTTTTCTGGGTTGTTTGCACTGATGCGAGTGTCATCCTGTGGGAGGAGGTGAGCTTAGGGTTCTCCTACTTTGTCATCTTCCTTTCCTTCTGTAACTTTCTTTTTCTTGGTTCATTATCATTACACGTCTTTCCCCCAGCTTTACTGAGATATAATTGACATATAACATTTTTTAAGTTTTAAGGTGCATAACTTGTTGATTGATACACTTACATACTGCAATATGATTATCACCTTAGCTAACACCTTTTTTTGTTTTTACTTTTTTTCCACATAAAAGTCAGACATAGAAAGACAAATACTGGGGGCACCTGGGTGGCTTAGTCGGTTAAGCGTCTGACTTTCGCTCGGGTCATGATCTCGCGGTTCCTGGGTTCGAGCCCCGCGTCGGGCTCTGTGCTGACTGCCAGCTCAGAGCCTGGAGCCTGTTTCAGTCTGTGACTCCCTCTCTCTCTGACCCTCCTCTGCTCACCCTCTCTCTCTCTCTCTCTCCTAGAAATAAATAAAACTTTAAAAAAAAAAAAGAAAGACAAATACTGTTGTAAATTTCTTTTTTAAGTTTATTTATTTTGGGGGGGGAGGGGCAAAGAGAAAGGAAGAGAGAGAGGGTCCCAAGCAGGTGTTGCACTGACAACACAGAGCCCATTGTGCAGCTCGAACTCAAGAACCAGGAGAAGAACCTGAGCTGGAACCAAGAGTTTGACCCTTAACTGACTGAGCCACACGGGAGCCCCATACTGTTGTAATTTTCAACTGGATTTTATTACTCAACATGGGGGTACTAAGAGACACCCTAAGGGACCTCCTCTTTCTAGACATATGCTTCCTTACCTCCATTGCATAGGAGCAACTGAATTCCCCCTTGGTAATCTGGATCAATCACCCCAATCGGACAATAATCAGCTTCATCTGTTGATGCAGAGGCATGAGGAACCCAAAGTCAACCTGGTGGCAGTCTCAACTTCTACTTTGATGGAATCATTGCTGTGTTACCTGGGTGGAAGAACGGGACCCTAACATACAGGATGTGAACATCTGCGTTGATGCTCCTGCAAATCTTGAATCCTCATCTTTCTCTGAATGCTCTGCTTTTGGAGAAGTGGCCCACTCCTCTCTATTCTGGTGTGCCTCCATGGAAACAGCCATTGGGAGCCAGGTGAGCACGATGGGCTCAGGGAGCAGTAAGACCAGTAAATTTCGGCCAAGATAGCCCTGCTTCGTGCTTGGCCTGCAGTAGAGAACCAAGACCCAGAGTCTGGCGTGTGTCTTCCACTGTGGTCCAAGCCTGTGACCAGTCTCACGCTTTGAGTGTTTCATCCATGATATCAGAATTAGACGCCTGCTTGCCACCAGTTTGTCTCGAATATTAGATACAAAGTCATATTTAATTTTTTTTATGTTTATTTTTGAGAGAGAGGGAGAGAGACAGAGCGTGAACAGGGGAGGGGCAGAGAGAGAGGGAGACACAAAACTCAAAGTGGGTTCCAGGCTCTGCACTTTTAGCACAGAGCCTGATGTGGGCCTTGAAGTCACAAACCATGAGATCATGACCTGAACTGAAGTTGGACACGCAACCAACTGAGCCACCCAGGCACCCCAGTCATATTTAACTTTTGCCTTCTTTCTCCTCTTCCTTTAATAATAATATTGATAATAATAAACATAACAACTGTTTATCTTTTTTATTTTTTTAATTTTTTAAAATTTATTTCTAGGAGAGAGAGAGGCAGCGTGAGCAGGGGAGGGTCAGAGAGAGAGGGAGTCACAGACTGAAACAGGCTCCAGGCTCTGAGCTAGCTGGGGCTCGACGCGGGGCTCGAACCCACAAACCGCGAGATCATGACCTAAGCGAAAGTCGGACGCTTAACCGACTGAGCCACCCAGGCGCCCCATAACAACTGTTTATCTTGATTAGGAGATAAAATATAATGATTTTGAGAACTGAAATACCTTTAGAGCACATCAACAATGACCAGAAAAGTTGGGTTGAATTTCATTTTTTTTAAACTTGCAATATATAAACACATTTTAAAAACTGACATTGTTCTCCTTTCCACATCTCCCAGGGAGAAATGATCACAACCAGAACTTTGAGAAATTCTCTTTGCATCTGGGGGAGGAGGGAAAAAGTGAGGGAAGATGGGGGAAGGGACTGAATTATCACCAAGCAGTTTCTTTTGGCCCCGCCTGGGAAAGCCACAAGAATCCGTCAGAAGACAGTCTTCCTGGGGGACTAACCCACTGCTCTCCTCCCTCGTGCTCTGCCTCTTCCTCCCCCCCGCCCCACCCCAACCAGTCATGGTACAAACATTCTGTTCACATTCTGTTCATACGCTCTCTGCCATTTACAGTTGCTAGCTATTTCTGTGAATAGGGTTGAAGAACCCAGTCAATGCTGTCACTCTGTCCTCTGGGCTCTGAAATTAAGAATAGACACAGGGGAAGGATGGGGAGCAATGCATGAGCTTTACTGCTGTGCTTGGACCTCTGGCCATGAAGGCTTCTTGCCGTTACTTCCTAAACTCATGGGATCCTGGGAAGAGGGCGGATGATGCAGGCTTCCCACAGGGGCGAGTATACTCAGTGGTGCACTTTGACTGGACAAGGCACGACTAGCAAGTGGGTGAATGCAGTTTGCAAAGGAAGCTACCCACGAGGAAGCCAAAGAGATGTGCCCTTCTCGAGTGTCTGCTTTCACAGAGTTCACGGGTCCTGAAGAGAATCTGGAACAACACGCCAGCCTTCCACCGCCTCACTAGCCGCAGTGAAGAATCAGCAAGAAGGGAAACCAGCAAGCAGCAAAGTTCTCCCCATTTCCTTGGGAAGGTGAGGTGGGGGGTGGGGAAGTTCAAAGAACTGCCTATTTTATGGACCAGGAGGGATTTTGGACAAGGAAGAAAATGATTCTTCCTGTGGGATGCAATTTTATCCACTCATTCGTTCAATATTTATTGAAACTTTACTATGAGCCAACCATTGTGCTAAGTGCAAGTGGTACAAACATAAATAAGATAAACACCGCGTCTCTCCACCATTATGTAGGGTACTCTCTCACCTCGCCCCACCACTAATGCCCAACTCTCTGCAACCCCCAGGCTAAGCCCAGGGGTCTTTGAAAAGGTTGGAGGAAACAGCTGTCGGAAAACATGCACATTCCCCTGTTATAAACAAATTTAAAACTCACTCATTTGTACAAGAAACATAGTGACAGATTTTGCACACATAGCGCCCTGGGAATGTTCACTTCCAGAGAATCCATCCATGCTGAAGGCAAGTGAGGGAGACCGCTAATAAGGGGGAGGGGTGGTTGAAGTTGATGGGATAGTCGGAGAAAGAGAGTAAAGTAAAATAAAGTAAAACCAGTAAAAACCTACTAACTAGCAGCAGCAATCTGGACTCTGGCTGGAGGTGACTTCCAGTGTCTCCAAACTTTATATATGAATCCCTCTTTCAGCATAGTAAAATCACCTATCTATATGTTTATTTATATTCATATATATTACATATATATAATAACATTCTCTCTCTTTCTATATACATAAGTAGAGAGAGTATGTTATATAGTTATACTATATAGTTAAATAATATTATTTGTTATATTTATTATTTATATATGTATATATATATAATGCACATATAGTGAAGGTCCTTAGAACCAAGAAAAGGCTAATTTATTTAGAGTGTTTCTGTTTCCTAAGGAAGCATATGATGTTTTAAGAAGTTTTCTAGGGGGACACCTGGGTGGCTCAGTCGGTTAAGCAACAGACTTCGGCTCAGATCATGATCGCATGGTTCATGGGTTCGAGCCCTGCTTTGGGCTCTGTGCTGAGAGCTAGCTCAGAGCCTGGAACCTGCCTCAGATTCTGTATCTCCCTCTCCCTCTGATCCTTCCCTGCTCATGCTCTCTCTCTCTCTCTCAGAAATAAAAAAAAAATTTTTTTTTAAAAGAAGTTTTCTAGGAAAACCACTTGAAAAATAGAAATGACTTTCAGCTTTGTGTAATATATGTTCACCTGAAGAATTTACTTTCTGACTGGCCTGAAGAATGAAATGTTACTGAACATTGTCCACCATGGGGTTGATTTTCTGAAGCTCCCATTGTCTTTCAAGAAATAGGGAAGGTTAAATAAAAAATAAACCAGATAAATACTAGGGAGAAAAAACAGTTGCATTTTTATAATTTGGGGAGGGTAAGGGTGATAGGCTAAAGGAAAAGGGCTTTCCTCAGACACAGCAAAACTCTGAAATCCCTTTAAAAAGCTTAAATTTTATTACATGAATATTATTATTTCTATGTGGCTAAAATTACAGAGACAACTGGTTCCTATATGCTTATCAGCACTAGGTCCCAAACATTTCAACTCTGCAAAAATACTCAGAAAAGAATAAGAGGAAATATAAAAATAAGATCACGTGGGGGCGCCTGGGTGACTCTGTCGGTTAAGTGTCCAACTCTTGATCTCAGCTGAGGTCGTGATCTCACAATTCATGAGCCTGAGCCCTGCACTGGGTTCTGCACTGAAGTGTGCAGCCCACTGGTTCTCCCTCCCTCTCTCTCTGCTTCTCTCTACCTCGTACTCTCTCTCTCCCCGAAAATAAATAAATTAACTTAAAACAGAAGATTATGTGGCTACTTCTTGGTGGTGAGTATGGATAATTGTTTTGTTTATATTTACACTTAGCAAAATTTCTGAACTGATAGCACCAATCGGGAAATAAAATTTTACTTCTTGGAAAGGTTTGATTGATGTATGCTTAAACAGTGTTTCTGCAGCTAACCCTTTTTACCATCTTTTAAAAAATTTTTTTAAATGTTTATTTACTTTTGAGAGAGAGAGGAAGAGGGGCAGAAAAGAAGGAGACACAGAATCTGAAGCAGGCTCCAGGCTCTGAGCTGTCAACACAGAGCTCAACGCTGGGCTCGAACCCACGAATTGCGAGGTCATGACCTGAGTCGAAGTCAGATGCTTAACCTACTGAGTTACCCGGGCGCCCCCGTTTTCACCATCTTGAAGGTGATTTGGGAGAAAAAAATTGGGGACACAAAGAATAAGCCCACATTAGGCCTATCATTTCTAGCAGGCCATTTGCAGTGTATTAAAATATTGAGCTGAATGAAAATGCTCATAAAATTTATTCAACCAAACTAACACAATGATTGGAAGGGATACAAATATTCCACTAAAATGGGTACTTTTTAATTTTTATTATTTTTTATGTTTATTTTATTTATTTTGAGAGAGAAAGAGCATGCAAGCAGGGGAGGGGCAGAGAGAGGGAGAGAGAGAGAATCCTATGCAGGGCTTAATCCCATGACCCTGAGATCATGACCTGAGCTGAAATCAAGAGTCTTATGCTTACCTACCTGAACCACTCAGGTATCCCCCCAAAATGGATGCTTTTTAATTTTTTATTTTATTTAAAAATTTTTTAATGTTTACTTATTTTTGAGAGAGAGAGAGAGAGAGAGAAAAAGAGACAGTGTGAGCAGGCAGGGAGGAGAGAGAGAGGGAGACAGAATCTAAAGCAGGCTCCAGGCTCTGAGCTGACAGCCCAGGGCTCGAACCCACAAACTGAGATCATGACCTGAGCTGAAGTCAGATGCTTAATGGACTGAGCCACCTAGGTGCCCCAATGGATGCTTTTTTAAAAGCAAAAATTGATGGCTTCTCTTTATGGTTCCTTTTTTTGGGGGATAATTAAGCTTTATTAAAGTCACCTAGGAGACCGTGTTTACTTGCCAGTAACCAAAGAAATGCAAATTTAAAAATAGTATGGAGTCTTTGTTTGCTTATCAGCTTGTCATAGATTTAAAATTAAGGTAGTTTTGTTGTTGTTGGGGCCCTTCTATCCTCTGATCAGAAATATAAATTAGGTCTACTTTTTGGGAAAGCAATGCGACTCCTAACTGCATAAAGAAATGTATACAGCAAGGTCTTAAAAGAATACATACCAAAATGTTAGTAACCATCTGGAGTGGTTGGAATAAAGATATTATAACACTATTTCTAATTTAGAAAATATTTTCATGGCAAACAAACCGGCGTTAATGCCAGTGCCCATCAAGAGAATGACTGCATGAACTGTAGATCCCAGAGAATGGACTATCCTAACGTAGTCAAAATGGACTATTATAAAGACATGTAACAATATGGCTAAGTTTTAGTAACATTGTATTAAGTGAGAATTTAAGTTAAAGAAGATTGTGTTAAACACGAATTCCCTTTTTTACATTTAATAATACCAAAAAATATTAGAAGTATATATATGTGTTAGTCAGGGTTCTACAGAGAAACAGAACCAAGAGATGTGAATATACAGAAAAAGATTTAGTATAAGACATTGGATCATGTGGTTATAAAGGCTCGTAGGTCCAAAATCTGCAGGATGCGCCACAGGTTGGAGACCCGGGAAAGCCAATGTTTCAGCTCGAGGCTAAAGGCAATCTGCTGGAGAATTCCCTCTTGCTGAAGGGCAGGTCAGGCTTTTTGTTCTATTCAGACCCTCACCTGATTGGATGTGGCCCACCCAGAGAAGAGAGGGCAATCCGCTTTACTCTGACTCCACCACTGTAAATGTTAATTTCATCCAAAAACACTCTCATAGAAACACCCCAGAATAATGTCTGACCAAATATCTGGGCACTCAGTGTCCCAGCCATATTGACACAGAAAATTAACCATCATAATGTGTGTATGTATGTATACGTATACATATATGTAACATATAACACACATATTCATATATTATTATGTTATTAAAAATAATAAATATAAGCAGGCTGTGCTAGACCAATGATGAACATCTATATCAGGAACCAAGGATTAATCAATCCCAATCTGTGCATTTTAGGTCACAAATGTTTCCTTTACATTTTCTGTAAATTTTCTAAATGTTCTACAGTGAGCACAAATCTCTTTTGAAGCCAGACAAAACCCTAAGAAGCTGCATTAAAAAAAATCCTGTGATATACAGGAATGCTTATTGGCTAAATATCTAAAATTTGGTATTTGAAATTCTGCCCTTTGTTTTACAGTTCATAAACATTTTGTCAAGCCGTGGAGCCTTGGGACCCCCACTTGTAATGTGTTCATGGAACAGACATCTGGACTAGGACCTTCCTGCTCTCATTCCACTTTATGGAGCTAAAGCCCCTACCCCCACCCCCAGCATCCACAAGCTTATCATTGCCAGTGACTCACATGGGACCCCAGAGCCTCTCACAGCCTTGCCTGACAGGAACTTTGGAAGAACAGATTCTACTGGAACCCGAGTCACCACCCTTGATTTGCTTATAACACTGCATGGAGGATACGTCTACCCCTTAAGACTGAAGGGGAAAAAAAAAAGGAAAAATTCACTAGCATAAATGACAAAATCAGAACTGTGTAGTGAAAACTACAATTGCTTTCCCACTTCAGATTTGCAGGAAAAGCATAAAGGAAATAGGAAAAAGCCATGCTCCCTGGTTTCCTTGGCTCCTTTCTCTTTAGCAAAGGTTAGTTAGTCAATCTGTCTCGCAGAGGGGTCCGCATTTAAAACAAAAGACATTAATGATATAACTTGATTTTTCAAATGTTGATTGTAGATGGGTCTGCATGTGGATGTGAGAGAATCGTGGAGGCCTCGGAAGACAGGAACGTGTGTGCAAAATGATAGTTCCCACTAGCATTTCTACTAGAAATCAAGGAATTAAGAAAATCCATTCCAGGGCCAGCCGCTTCTGTGTTTCTCCAGGACATCTAGGGTGGTCAACCATGGCCGAAGGAGGTCAGCCATGCTTCAGGCCATATTGGAAGGCGTAATCCATTCAAGCGCGTTAAACTGCTTTTAAAATAAAATCTCAGATTGTGATCTCTTGGGTGTCAGGATGGGTTGAAGATCTAGCTCTCCAGAGATGAATTACACTTGCTTCTGCTGGTGCCTTTTAAGAAGGAAATTCCTGGCTTGTGGTTTCCCAGACTGCAAATAGAGTGAATTTACATTCCAGACCTTCCTGTGGACACAATGATCAGGGGAGCCACCTCCCTCCTTATACTCAGTCATGTTTCCTCTCTGTGGCCCCAGCCGGGACAATGCCTTTTCTCACTGACGCTCTCTCTGAGGCTACGGCACTGCATGATCTTTGAGCAGGGACGGGGGAGGTTGTGTCTGACTTCCTGCATGGCCTGAGCTCCTAACTTTGTGACTCATCTGCTGTGCTCTGACTCCCTTGTTATCAGTAGGTGCCCTGATGTGACAGATGGCTTCGGTGTCCACCTACCCTAAATAGACTTGTGTTCCTGCTTTGTTCTCAGTCTCAGAATATACCTCACTATCTTTCAAGTTCAGGTATGCATGTAAAAGAGTGATTTGTACATTTTGACCTAGCATTTTTAGTGGGAAGCTTTCAGGCTCTCCTGTCCACACCGTATTTGCAGAAGCTGAAGTTCTCCTCCTTGGATATATTCTTTTTAAACCTCATGGTTGCATGATTATAGGCACCATGGATTTCCTAACATGCTGACCTAGGAATTGAGGAGATACACAAGGAGCTCAGTTGGATCAAAAATGGTCAAGTATAGGGGAATGCCTTTTTTACAATTCTAAAAAATAAAATGTTAATAGCATTTTTGTCTCCAAAGTGCACTAACTCAAGTCTGAATAGACTAAGCCACTATTATTCATTTAACAGATATTTACAGAGGCTTGATTACATGCCTTGCTCCATTCTAGATGGCAGGGACACACAGCAAATAAGACTTCGTAGACCCTGCTTTCCAGCAAAAGAACATAGTATTTGCTTGAATCGTTCAGCAATTATTAAATGATGTCCTGCCTCTCTGTCCTCCTTAGCTAGAATAAAATATTTTTAAAATTTGGGGTCATGGTTTATACTCCTGACCCCCCAGGTTGCCTGTACCATGATCGTAAGTCCAGTATCCATAAAAGTCAGGGTGAAAAATTACACATATTATTTCATTAAAAATAATTTTTTTTTTGAGAGAAAGAATGAGATAGAGTGTGAGCAGGGGAGGGAGAGGGAAACAGAATCGGAAGCAGGTTCCAGGCTCTGAGCTATTAGTAAAGATCTGAACATGGGGTTTGAACTCACAAACCATGAGACCATAATCTGAGCTGAAGTCGGACACTTAACCGACTGAACCACTTAGGCGCCCCCTGTATGATTTCATTTTTATTGCATAACATTTTGATGAAGGGTAATTTTCAGTATCCTTTTTCTTTAGATTTAGTAATGAGGCAAAGACCAGCAAGAATTCAGTATCAGAAGAAGACCAAGCTCTTGCCTCCTATGGCACTATTGTTTTTATAAGATTAACCACACTGAGCTTGGGATGTCAACAAGCGACCTAGCCTACAGGGCAATTTAGGATGGTGATTAAGACCGTGGGCTTTAACTACGGAAAACAGTACAGAGGTTTCTCAAAAAACTGAAGATAGAACTATCATCTGATCCAGCAATCTCTCTTCTGGGTATGTATCCAAAGGAAAACAGAAGATCAAAGAGATATCTATACCCCCATGTTCGTTGCAGTATTACTCACAAAAGACAAGCTCCAGAAACAACCTAAATGTGTGCCAAGGGATGGGTGAATAAAAAAATGTGATATAGACATTTATATATTGGCACATTACTCAGCCATGAGAAGGAAGGAAACTGCCATTTGTGCATCATGGATAGATCTTGGAGCATAATGCTAAATGAAATAAGTCAGACAGAAAAAGACAAAAAGTGTATAATATCACTTATATGAGGAATATTTAAAAAGCTGCACTCAAAACCAGAATAGGATGGTACTGATCAACAGAGTACCAGGAGTTTGGGGGTGGGGGACTGGGGACATGTTGTTGAGGGTACTGACTTGCAACCAGTAGCTAAATAAGTCCTGAAGAACTGACACACAGCATAGTGATTATAGTCAATAATAACGTATCATAAGCTTCAAAGTTGCTAGGAGACTGGATCCTAATGTTCCCGCTACAAGAAAGAAATGATAATTATGTGCCGGGATAGAGGTGTTAGCAAACCCTACAGTGGTAATCATATTGCAATATATGCATACGTATAAATCAACGGGTTGTACACCTTAAAGCCACAAAACGTTACATGTAATTATATCTCAGTTAAAGGAAAAAAAAGCATAGGCTTTGGAGTCAGACATATCTGGGTTCCAGTTACTTAATTCCTGACCGTCAACGTGCTCATTTGTAAAACTGAATTAATGATGTCACCCTCTTAGGGTACTGGAGGATTCACACTGGTTGCCAAACTGCCAATATCTTTTGCAAAGGATTTATTATTATCTTTCTCAGGTTGATGGAAACTTAGGAGTCAATGATGAAAATGAGAGGTAGTGAGGGTAGGTTGGTGGTTATTACCATCACTTTGATTAGAAGGCCCTTTTACTATTGCTTATCTTGCTGCTTGCTTTGCACTGAGAATTTAAACGGCTTTCCCTGAACTGGTTTATGCCTTCTCCTAGCACTACAACGGATGAAGTTTGGACCCTATGTTGATGCACATACTTTGTTGACTATTGATACTATTATATTGGTCCTTTGCAATTTTGTGGATCCCAGAATATCTGTTTTATTTTTTTAATGTAGTGGTTAATATTTTTGTTGTTGCTGACAGTTTACTGTTTTATTATTATTATTATTTAATGTTTATTTATTTTTAAGAGAGAGAGAGGTGCAAAGTGTGAGTGGGGGAGGACCAGAGAGAGGGAGACACAGAATCCAAAGCAGGCTCCAGGTTCTGAGCTGTCAGCACAGAGCCTGACGCGAGGCTCGAACTCACTAACCATGAGATCACCACCTGAGCTGAAGTCAGATGCTTAACTGACTGAGCCACCCAGGCACCCCCAGAATATCTGTTTTAGATTTTAAATTTATGCTGGATGGAGATAAGATGTGCGTGCTTACTTTATTTTACTTATGGTTATCCCATCCTGTGTTAGGTTGTATTTTTCAGTGTTCCTTTGACACAATTTCTTTAATCAGATTTTTTGTAGCAGTACAGAATCATTTAAAGAATTTAAAGAATCATTCATTTATTCATTCGTTCATTTAAAAAGTAGTCATCTGGGGCACCTGGGTGGTTCAGTCAGTTGAGCCTCTGACTTCATCTCAGGTCATGATCTCGTGGTTCGTGGCTTTGAGCCCCGCGTCGGGCTCTGTGCTGACAGCTCAGAGCCTGGAGCCTGCTTTGGATTCTGTATCTCCATCTCTCTCTGCTCCTCCCCTGCTCACACTCTGTCTCTCTCTCAAAAATGAAGAATTAAAACAATTTATTAAAAAAATAAAATAAGATAAAAACTAGTCATCGGACTCTTACTATGTTAGACTGACAGTATGGACACAGATAAGATAGTTTACTTTTCCTTCAGGTGCTTGATGTCAAGCAAGGGAAGGGATGAAGGGATATGCAGAAGAAGGTTCTCCATTTGTTCAAATAAAAACTATAAGAAATTTGTCACGATTAATTTCTGTCCTTTTCTAAATAATAACTTTGATAAATACCGTTTGGTTTCATGTATTTTATTTAATTTATTTTTATTATTTATTTATTTAATTTGAGAGAGAGAGAGAGTGAGCACATGAGCAGGAGAGGGGTGGAGGGAAAGAGAGAATCTCAAGCAGGCTTCATGCTCGGTGCAGAGCCTGACACCGGGCTGGATCCCACGACCCTGGGATCATGACCCTGAGTCTAAATCAAGAGTTGGAAGCTCAAGGGACTGAGCCACCAGGTGCCCCAGTTTAAAACACTTTAATTGAAATACATCTTGGAGGCCTAGTACTGTGAGTCTTTGGGGATGAATAAGACAAGGCCCTGGTCCTCGAGGAGTCTGGTAGGCTGGCAAGTGGATTCAGATTTCCCTGGATACCCACTTAGACCCCTGCCCCATTGTTAACTGACAGGGTTCTTATGTAAACAAAATTTAAGGAATTTAGGATGGCACACATAGGATCATTTAACTCTCCAGGTTTTATTTAGCTTTTTCTGGGTGCATGAAGCTCCTCTTTCTATTATCCCCCAAATTATTCCTGGGATGGTTTAACACATTTAATTGAACTGCCAGGGCCAGTAATGCTCAGTCTCTTGTCTAGGTTTGTAAGTGGAAACTCCCTCATGCTCTCCTCTCTGAAACAGAATATTGAGCAGTTGTTGGCTTCGTGTCTTGATGAACAATCACTGAGATAAGATGTATTTTTCTGAAATAGCAAGCACTGTTTACACTTCCTGCTGGAATTGGCCGAAGAGTTTCAATAGCTGCTCAGCAATTCTTGCTGATTTCTCTTGAGTGGATGCTTTTGTTTTGATGGCTTTCCTTATGTAAACCATCTTTATTTCCTTTGGAGGATCTATTATCAGCAAAATTACTTGTTAATATTAGAATAATTTCTTATTCCAGTTGGAAGGGAACGAAATGCTGATCCTCTCTCTTCCTTTTTGGCATTGATGTATTACGAAAGAGTACTGGGCCTGTCATAGAATTGCAGACTTCATCTTTGCAAACCCATAAAACGTTAAATGTGTTTCCACTGACTCATGGGAGTTCGGTATGCTTATCAAAACACTGTTTTTATTTCAGGGAGCTTCCTGTTATTTCCTACATTAAAGCAGGAGTTTTCCTCTTAAAAGAAAAACTTATTCAAATTTTGTCATTGAATAATTTAACTATAAAATGTAGCATTGCCTTAGTTGTGTTGTTGGGTGATTCAGTATTTACATTAAGCTCTTTCTACATGAAGTCAAAATAACCTATTTTGATTTACTCAAGAAACTGGTAATTTGTAAATAAAAGAAAGCAAATTAGGAAACACAAAACAAACAAAAAACCACAAGATGGTTGCTTTGGTAGTTTATGCTGCCATCCCTGAAAACTTGTTTATTGAAATTTTCACTTTTTTTAAATGTTTTATTTTTGAGAGAAAGAGAGCGTGAGTGGAGGAGGGGCTGAGAGAGAGGTGGACAGAGGATCCAAAGCGGGCTCTGCACTGACAACAGTGAGCCTGATGTGGGGCTCGAACTCATGAACCGTAAAATACATCATGACTTGAGCTGAAATAAGACGCTCAACTGACTGAGCCACCTAGGTGCCCCAAAATCTGCACTTTCTAAACAATATTGGGTTTTCCTAAATGGTACATGAAGCAAATTCTGTACCCAGTTCTGATGTAGTGATGGGGTTTCCTGCCCCACCCCAAACAATTCTCAGACACCAACTGGATGTCCTGCAGTTCAACTGAATTGGGATCCATTGGATCCTATAGGTTAAGGGCTCCGTCCCACAAAACTGCTCCCTCCCACCCCCTTCAGACACCAGTCTGAAGTCCCAGGAGTCAACTGTGCTTCTGACCATCTGGCTATATATTGCAAATCCCAACGACCCCCCTCCTGGGGTCAATTCGTTTGCTAGAGTGGCTCTCAGAATTCAGAGAAACATTTTACTTTCTAGATCCCTGGTTTATTACAAAAGGATAGAACTCAGAAGCAGCCAAATAGAAGAGATGCACAGGGTGAAGTATGTGGGAAGGGGTGCAGAACGTCCATGCCCTCTCCAGGTGTGCCACTTTGCTGGATCTCCAAGGGTTCACCAGCCTGGAAGCTCTACAGACACCCTCTTTTGGAGTTTTTATGGAAGCTTCCTTACATAGGCACAGCTGATTAAGTCATTGACCTGGTGATTGAATCAACCTCCAGTCCCTCTTCCCCCCTGGAAATCGGAGTGTGGGTCTGAAATATTCCAACCCTGTATTCATGGTGGGTTCCCCTGGCAACCAGCCCCCTTCCTTAGGGGCTTTGCAAAAATCATTACATTAGCATAAACTCCGGTGTGCTTTATTTTGTTATAAATAATGAAAGAGAATGTTAAAGATATTCATTTATACCTGCTAGAAATTCCATCCTTTCCTGGTTTTTAAGGGGAAAATATTTAAGGATTGCTAGCGTTCACTAATGGGTTTTTATTATGCCCATGGAAGGACAGGTGTAGAGGATTGGGAGAAGTCTACACAAGTTTAAATTTAGATGCATAATGGGGGTGCCTGGGTGGCTCAGTTGGCTAAGCATCTGATTTCGGCTCAGGTCATGATCTCACACTTCATGGGTTTGAGACTCTTTACCAACAGGTCAGAGCCTGGAGTCTGCTTTGGATTCTTGCTGCCTCTCCCCTGGTTGTGTACACTCAATCTCTCTCCAAAATAAATAAATAAACTTAAAAAATAAAATAAATTTAGATACATAAGAAAATGCATAGAGTTTCAGTGAGGATAAAATATCTTAGAAGAAGGAGTGCTTGGCTGGCTCAATTGGTGAAACATGGGTCCCTTGATCTTGGGGTTGTGAGTTCGTGTCCCACATTGGGTGTAGAAATTGCTTAAATAAACAAACTTAAAATTTATTTTTTAAATCTTAGAAGAAGAGTTTAAGGGTGATCCTCATTTTTTGTTTTTTAAATTTTGAGAGAGGGAGAGAAAGAAAAGATAGTAAGCATGAGATGTGGGACTTCAGGAAGAGAAACAAATTAGTATAAATTTCAAGAAAGTTTTTGTGAGTGTTGCACAATCTAATTTATCCTCTGCTGTCTCTTCATGAGTCATTCAGGAAAGACTTCTCTTACTTTCCTAAGTTTTCAAGAATTGGATATGTTCCTTTTCACGGTGTTATCCTACTAAGACTGGCATCAAAGTGGTCTGGCATAATGGAGTTTTAATAAGGGCCCACCTCTGTATCAGTCTGCTCAGGCTGCCATAACAAAACACCACAGGCCGGGTGGTTCAGACACCAGAAATTCGTGTTCTCACAGTTCTAGAAGCAAGAAACCTGAGATCATGGTGCCATTATAGTTGGGTTCTCTTTTTGCTTTGCGAATGGCCAACCTCATGCTGTACATGCTCCTGGTGTCTTGCTATAATTTTTAATCTCCTATTCTTATGAAGACACCAATCAGATTGGATTATGTAACAGTAACAACCTGTTAATTTTAATTTAATTACCTCTTTTAAGGCCCCATTTCCAAATACAGTCATATTCAGAGTTAATGGAGGTTAGGGCTTCAACATATCAATTTTGGGGAATTCAGTTCATGGCACCATCTATGGAAGGAATATGTAGTTCATAGAAATCTAGGGTATACTATGATCTATTAATGATTCAGGAACATGGATGGTTTGAGCTAGAAATCTTAGAGACTATTTAATTTACTCTTACTGCACTGATAGTAAGTATAAAGCAGTAAAAAAAAACAAACAATATGAATTGCCCAAGTTCACCTTGTTACTCCATTGTTTCCACTGCTGGGAGTTTGAACATTTATTTTATTCTTCACAATTCAGCTCATTCTGACTTTCCCTGATTCCCTTTTCCTGACTTAACTCACATAGTCTGTTACTTTGTGCTATCTCCCCAACCATGAGTTCTTGTTTTTTAAATTGAAACTTGAAAATATTTATACTACATTTGAGTGTTTCACAGGCTGAAGGATTTTGAATCAAGTCTCTAGGAATTTCCACACAATTGAAAGCATACTACTAAAAAAATCCACTAAACTTCTGGATTAGGAACCAGACAAAGAAATAAACAAAACCCCTTACTATTCATATCATTTACTTTAAGGAAAATGTTTATCTCAGGCTGTTTGTTCCCATGGAATGGGGGAGAGGGTTTAACGTGATTTCTTGGGAGTGAAAATATGGGAGGAACTACTACCTGTCCCTTCACCTACGGGGTAAGTGACTTACCTAACTGATGAGACTGGAAAGAGCAACTTAGCTTATTGCCCAAGGAGAGTTTCTTAGTTTCCAGTTCAGTTTTCCACAGGGTAAACACACCTGACTTCCTTTCTAGATTAAAGGATCACTTCCCTCTTTCCTCACTATTATGTTCCAAAAAGTGGTAGGCAGTAATTCAGAGGAAAGGTGACTTGTCTCCAAATGAAGTCCCCGTTGGGAAAGTTGCCCTGAGGTCCAGACTTCTGGTAGAATATTAGAAATCTGCTTGTAAACTGAGATTAGTTTTTTCTTCAACAGCAGATTTACTAGGAATAAAATTAATATTTTAGTCTCTGTCTCTAATTAATTACTATATTCTGGATTTTTTAATAAATTTACAGATGGAAAAAATGTTCAATTAATTATCACCCTTAAAAGCCAGAATTATTTAAAAGAAAGCGAAACAAATTTCTATGTTTCTATTGAAAAAGACATCAGGCTCAAGAGGCATTACAATCCCCATCAGGGTAAATATAAAGGAAACCACATGTAGGCACAGCATAGTAAAGCTGCTGAAGAAATAAAGCCAAAGGGAAATTCCAAAAAACAGCTGGAGGATGATAAAACATAATGCCTTCAAACAAGCAGTAAGAGAGACAGCTGACCTCAAAGCAGAAACAATGAAGCCATATTTCAATGGAATGACATCTTAGTGATGAAAGAAAATAATCGGCAATGCAGAACATTACACTCAGTAAAAATGTCTTTCTCAAACTGCTATGAGAAAATATACTTTCATAGAAAACTACCAGCAGATCTTCACTAAAAAAAAAAAAAAAAAAGACTAATAAAATGTACAATCTTTGCCAAGATAGATCAAGAGAAATCAAGATGGGAGATACAGAGAGAAGGAAAAGGCATTATCATTAATAGAAATAAAAAGACAACATCACTATGCATCTTATCAATAATAAAAAGATGCTAAGAGAACATTATGAACAACTTTCTACCAATACATTTCAAAAAGTAAAATAAGACAAATACCTTAAAAAAAACACTGCTTACCCAAACTGACAGAATAAGCTATAGAAAAATTCAGTAGTATTATGTATGTTAAGTAGTTGGAATCTATCATTTAAATCCTCCCAACAAAGAAAAATCAAAGCCATATAGTTTTACTAGTGACTTATTCTAAACATTTAAGGAAGAGATAATACCAATGTTATACAAACTCTATAGGAAAATAGAAAAAAAGAGGGAAGGATTTTTGCCTTTTTTTCTTATGAGGCTGGTACAACTTTGATACAAAATATGACAAGGATATTAGAAGACAATTACAGACTAATTCCCTTCATGAACACAGAAGCAAAATATCTAAATTAAATCCAGTTATATAAAGAAGAATAAATCCTGACAAAGTGAGATTTATTCCTGAATGCAAAATTGGCATAAAATTTAAAAAAATCAAACTATGTTGGGGCGCCTGGGTGGCTTAGTCGGTTAAGCGTCCGACTTTCGTTTAGGTCATGATCTCACGGTTCGTGGGTTCGAGCCCCGCGTCGGGCTCTGTGCTGACTGCCAGCTCAGAGCCTGGAGCCTGTTTCAGTCTGTGACTCCCTCTCTCTCTGACCCTCCCCTGCTCACGCTGTCTCTCTCTCTCTGTCTCTCCTAGAAATAAATAAAACATTTAAAAAAAATTAAAAAATCAAACTGTGTAATTTACCAAAATAACAGAATTAAATAGAAAAAGTACGTGATTATCTAATATGTACAGAAAAAATATTTGATAACATTTCTGATTTAAAAATTCTCAGTAAAATAAGAGTGGAAAGAGACTTCCTTAATGGTAAAAGGTTATCTACCTACCAAACCCTAGAGGTAACACTATACTTCACAGTGAAATACTGAATGCCTTTCTCCTGTGGTGACCTACTCACTAACACCATTTCTATGTGACATTGTACTGGAGGTCATGGTCCATGTAACAAGGCATATATAAAGTATAATGAAGGAATACATGTATAAAGATTATAAAGTAAGAAAAAAACTGCCATTATTTACATATTATGTAATAATGTACATTAAAAAAATCTAAACGTATCTATAAATAAAACATTGGTCTTATGTGACTCTAGCAAGGTTGTTGGATACAAATTCAGAATATGAACATCAATTGCATTTCTATATGCCAGCAATTAACAATTAGAAAATGAAATTAAAAAACAGAATTTATAATAATACAAAGACTGTAAAATATATAGTTATAACTGAAAAAGATGTTGAAGATGTCTGTACTAAAAACTACAAAGTGTTGCTGAGGGAAATTAACCAGAGGAATATGCTATGTTCCTGGTTTGAATGTTCATATTGTCAATTCATCCCAAATTGATCCGTTGATGCACTGCAACCCAATCAAAATCTGAGCAGAGTTTGTTTGGTTTAGGACAAAATGAACAGGCTAAATCTAACATTTATTTGGAAATGTTAAGAACCTAGGATCATCAAGCCAGTCTTTAAAAAGAAGTACCTATAGGGGCCCCTAGGTGGCTCAGTTGGTTAAGCCTCTGACTCTTGATCTTAGTTCAGGTCTTGATCTCAGAGTTGTGAGTTCAAGCCCCATCTTGGGCTCCATGCTGGGCATGGAGCCTACTGAAAAAAATAAAAAGAAGTACTGATATGAAAACATATACCACCAGAAACTGAACTATTACAGTACTGAAACAGGAGGATTTATTGGCATAGGGAAAGTCTAGCAGATCAGGGCAGAATAGAGTTGAGAAACACACCTAAGCATATAGTCATCTGATTTATGACAGAATTGCCCACTGAAACTCAGTAGGCAAAGGGCATTTTTTTTCTTGTAAAAATGATTTTCTAGGGGCGCCTGGGTGGCTCAGTTGGTTAAGCCTCCGACTTCGGCTCAGGTCATGATCTCATGGTTCGTGGGTTCGAGCCCCGCATCAGGCTCTGTGCTGGAAGCTAGCCCAGAGCCTGGAGCCTGCTTCGGATTCTGTGTCTCCCTCTCTCTCTGACCCTCTCCTGCTCACACTGTCTCTCTCTCTCAGAAATAAATAAAAAACATTAAAAAATTTTTTAAATGATTTTCTATCATGTAGATATCAGTAAGGAAAAAAATAAAGCATTATCCCTATTTATTATTATAACCCAAAATCAATTCTGGTAGGATTATATACCTAAACACAACAGGTGGAAAAAAAGCTTTAAAACAATAACATAGTATAATATCTTCATGACCTTCAAAATGAAGAAAGATTAAATAGGAAATTGGACTATATTAAAATTAAGAACTTTCTTGGGGTGCCTGGGTGGCTCAGTCGATTAAGTGTCCGACTTCGGCTCAGGTCATGATCTCACGGTTTGTGGGTTCGAGCCCCACGTCGGGCTCTGTGCTGACAGCTAGCTCAGAGCCTGGAGCCTCTTTGAGATTCTGTGTCTCCTTCTCTCTCTGACCCTCCTCTGCTCATGCTATCTCTCTCTCAAAAATAAATAAAACATTTGGAAAAAAATAAGAACTTTCTTTTGCCAAAAGAAACCATTTGGAGGCCAAAAAGGCAATTTGAGAGTAGTATAGATATTGACAACACATATAACTAATGAGTGGCTTATTTATCAAATATATTAAGAACTACTACAAATCAATAAGAAAAATGCACACACACACAGAACCCAAAAGACAAATGGGCTTGGGCAGGCACCTCAAAAAAAAGTATATTCAAATAGTCAGTAAACATGTGTTCCGTCTCATTACCAACCAGGTAAAGTAAAAATAAACCCCAAATGTAGCCCCACTGTATATATATATACCAAAATGGTCAAAATTTAAAAGACCAATGGTCTGAAATGTTGGTGGGGAAGTGGAATAGTTACAACTCTCATCCTCCATATGCTGTCGGTAAGGATGTAAATTCCAATAATCCCTTTGGGAAATTGCCGGTATCTTATAAAGTAGAACAAGGTCATTCTCTGTGACTAGGTGACCATGTCCTTCTTTCTGAACAGTTTTGGCTTATACATATTTTCTCGGAATGCTTTTAGTTTAGCATTTGTCCTAAACCTTTTCACTTTTAAACACAAATTTGTCATTAACAGTTACACTAAAATAAGGCAGGACACATTTTGTGGACGTCTACTTTATTCACCCAGCATTTGCCAGAGGTGTGTCCAGTAGCGTGGGGACATATATGCATTAAACAGAGTTAGTTCATACTGTAACATATTGTTACATCTTCAAGGAACCCAGAGATAATGCACTTTATTTGCCCCAATGATCTCCTGATGCCACCTAGCTAACATTTCCTTTTGATGGACAGCATGCAGAGTGTTCACTGATTTAAAAATATTCTGGAATGCAAAAGTCTATGGATAGCTACCTTTTTCCAGACTTGGAATTGCGGTGAAAATAAATTCTTGACACTGCTGCCCCTGCTGGCCATTGGGTGTAATACCAACCCTGATCTGCATGGAGCACAAAGCCAGTAAGCGGCCAAGTGGTGTGGTTAACGGGATAGCTGAGGAGCTACAGGGTTAGATGTATTTGAAATATGTGCAGAAAATAAGGCTGAGCTGTCCTGTTAAAGACTGAACTGAGATTAGTCCAAATGCTCTTCCCATAATAGTTTGCTACGTATTACATGGTGTAAATCCATAATAGTTCATTTATTTATGTCATTATTTGGCAATGCTTTTTTATTTCACAATAAATTCTCTTGGAAACAATGAGCTCAAATGAGTGGACATACTTATATAATAAAATAGAAAAATCAAGTACTGTTTGATTTTCTTAAGAAAGGTGATGACAAATGTATTATTTTTATTATTTTATTTTATGTTATTTATTTATTTTTTTTTTTAAGTAGGCTCCACGTCCAGCATGGATTCCAACATGGGGCTTGAACTCCTGACACTGAAATCAAGACCTGAGCTGAGGTCAACAGTCAGGTGCTTAACCAACTGGGCCAGCCAGGTGCCCCTAAATATATTACTTTTACAAGATATTTCTTGACATTAACTATTATTCATCATGGAGCAAAGTGTTATCACTACCGACCTGAAAACCAGAAGACACAAATGAACTGAGGAAACATCCACAAATACATTAAGGTAATAGCAACTTTAGGAAGGCTGTAAGCAGCCACAAAAGATAGGCTTACATATCACTCCATGAAGCATGCCTTTTAATTAAGATCAACTGACCATTGCAAATTAATTTTGTTGATTTTTCAATTTCAAATTTTCTGGTGCAAACACAAAAAGTGAAGTGATAGTTGTCAGTGTGTTCACTCCATTAGCAAAAGAAGAACTTTTCAAACAGTTAAATTATTATGGTTTTATAGCAGTGTCATTGATGCCTCAAATAGAAAATCACTTTAATAATGATTGCCTTTTTATCTGTAATTCATGGAGTGAAAGTAAAGCTTTTAAAATTCATTCTAACAAAAGGAAGATGTATACAAGACTGGTTAATGCTACTATAGATTCACTTAAAACATTTGACACTAGCTGGCTCGGTTAGTTGAACATAGGTCTCTTGATTTTGGCTCAGGTCATGATCCCGGGGTCATGGGATTGAGACCCGTATCCGAATCTGTGCTGAGCATGGAGCCTGCTTAGGATTCTCTCTCTCTCTCTCTCTCTCATTCTCCCACTCTGCCTGCCCCCTACTTGTGTGTGTGCACTCTGTAAAATAAAAAACAAACAACAACATTCAATACTAAAGATAATATACTTTTATTTTATTAAAAATTTTTTAATGTTTGTTTATTTTTGGTAGAGAGGGAGACAAAGTGTGAGCAGAGGAGGGGCAGAGAGAGAGACACACACACACAGAATCTGAAGCTGGGCTCCAGGCACAGAGCCTGACATGGGGCTCAAACCCATGAACTGTGAGATCATAACCTGAGCCTTAGTGGGACACTTAACTGACTGAGCCACCCAGACACCCCTAAATATAATATTTTTTATGGTGATAATACAAACACGAATTTTGGAAGAGTATTACATTGAGGTAAAAACAATATTCTTTTAAAATTAAGAAACCTGTGGAGGTGAGGTGCCTCAGTGGCTCAGGCAATTAAGCATCTTACTCTTGATTTTGGCTCAGGTTGTGAGAGCGGGCCCTGTGAAAGGCTCTGTGCTGACAGCATGGAGCCAGCTTGGGATTCTGTCTCTCTCTCCCTCTCTCTCTCTGTCCTCCCACCCCATCTCCCCTCTTCCTCAGAATAAACAAATAAGCATTAAAAAAAGAAACCTGAGGAGGAGAAACGTAGGTGGAATTGGTTGTGGTACACACACAATTTGCTGGTATGTCAAAAAGAAAATGTGCTACTCTTTTGTGCATCAAAGGGCACAGTCAAAAGAGTGAAAAACAACTCATAGGATGGAAGAAGACATTTGCAGATCATATACCTGATAAGAGATTACTACCTGGAATATATAAAGAACTCATAAATGTAACAACAGAGAAACAAATAACCCAGTTCAAAAATGGGTAAAGTGGGACTTCTATAGAAATTTCTCCAAAGACAGTATATAAATAAATGGCCAATAAGAGTGTAACAAGATGCTCAACACCACTGGCCATAAGAAAAATGCAAATCAAAACCACAATGAGATCCACTTCACACTACAGGGGGAGGGGGAGAAGGGGGAGGAGGAGGAGCGGGAGAGGAAGGAGGAAGAGGAGGAGGAGAAAATAATAAATGTTGGCCAGGACATGGAGAAACTGGAATTCCTGTACAACGTGAAACGGTGCAGCCACTGTGGAAAACCATAAGAAGTTCCTCAAAACATTAAGTACGGAATTATCGTATGATCCGACGAATCCACTCCTAGGTATACACCCAAAAGAACTAAAAGCAAAAACTCAGATACTTGTGCACTCGTTCACAGCAGCATTACTCATAATAGTCAAGTGGTGGAAACAACCCAAATGTCATCAGTGGATGAATGGACGAACAAAGTATGAAATCCATATACATATAGCTATAGGTATCTCTCCCTCCATAGATCTATCTATAAATCTAATGAAGTATTATTCAGCTTTAAAATCTTTTAGAATGAAATTCTGATACATGCTACAAAAACATTGTTTGAGCTCCAAAACATGGATGAGCTTCAAAAACATTAGTTTAGCATTAAATAAGTAAACCAAACACAAAAGGACAAATCTTGCATGATTCCATTTAAATGAGGTATCTCCAGGAGGCAAAGTTATACAGACAGAAAGGAGAATGGTGGTTACCAGACGTGGGGGAGGGGGTGGGGGATGGGCACAGAGGAGTTATTGTTTACTGGGTATATAATTTGTGTCTGAGAGGATGAAAATGTTCTGAAAATAGCGGTGATGCTTGCACAACATCACGGAAGTACTTAATGTCACTGAACTGTTTAGTTAGACTGGTAAATTTCATTTTATGTATATTTTGCCACAATAAAAAATGTGTTATTTTACCAACCTAAGTAGAAGTTATTCTTGTCTAAATTATATATATATGTGTGTGCGTGTGTCTGTGTGTGTATTTATATCATTTTTTTTCTTTGAGAGAGAGAGCATGAGTAGGGGAGAGGAGCAGAGAGGGAGAGAGAATCCCAAGCAGGCTCTATGCTCAGTGTGGAGCCCCATGCAGGGCTGGTCTCAACCGACTGAGCCACCCAGGCATCCCTATCTTTTTTTAAATTTGCTATCCATTAATAATCAGGTTTTAGAAGTATTTAAGCATTTGAATATTACTTCGTTAATATGCCTAATGCCCTACAGTGGTAGTGGAAAATAATCCTCTATATTTTGGTTGAATTTTTCCAGAATCTATTGAAAATCTAAATCAAAATGTTAAAAAATTGGGCACAAAAAATGCAGCTTTTGAAACTTTCACTAATTTGAATTATTGAATACCGAGCTCGTAATCAGTAAGGTACTGAAATGTATCCCTGTGAAAGCAACTGAGGGTGGTGGGGTGTTGAACAAATTAAATGGTAAGAACTCAAACACTGTACGAAATTTAATTTTAAAATTTTACTTTGAAACATGTTGCCATATTTGATAGCATTCTTTTAATTAGATGTATTTATATCCTAACCAGAAATGAATGGAATTGAGAAGGCCTATAATTTTTGCTGCAAATATATGTGGCAAAATGCCTGAAAATTTTGTAGACAACTTACTTTATAAGTTTTGCCTATAAAAATATTTGCTAAACAGATGATTTTGAATAGAGACAAAAAGCCAGCATCTGTGGAAAATATTGGGCATAAATATTTACACAGTTCAATATGACAGAAACTAGATTTGAGATGATTATTCATTTAGCAGGCTTTGCTCTGATCTTACAAGGTACTTTAGAAAGTGCAGAGAGATCATTTGCATTACGAACACATTCTGTGGAGAAGAGTCTGTTGACGGTATCACCCATCTGAGTTATTTGAGTATTAAATGCAACTTTGAAGACATTTTGCAGGCAGTTTTACAAAACGTATTAATAAGACCATATTAAGATATATATGTTCTGCAGTGCCTGGCTGGCTCAGTTGGAAGAGCATGTGACTCTTGATCTCAGAGTTGTAAGTTTGAGTCCCACGTTGGGTGTAGGTAAAAAATAAAATAAATGTTCTTCAAAAAAATACTAGATATGGCTAAAACTAATTCATATATGTGAATATGTACCAAGCATATTCCATTTAAATATGTATATGCAGATTATCAATATGAATATTTTAAAGAATTTTTTAAAAATATTTTTATTTATTTCTAGGAGAGAGAGAGAGAGACAGCGTGAGCAGGGGAGGGTCAGAGAGAGAGGGAGTCACAGACTGAAACAGGCTCCAGGCTCCGAGCTGGCAGTCAGCACAGAGCCCGACGCGGGGCTCGAACCCATGAACCGCGAGATCATGACCTGAGCGAAAGTCGGACGCTTAACCAACTAAGCCACCCAGGCGCCCCTAAAGAATTTTTGAGTTTATTTATTTTGAGAGAGTGAGACAGAGCATGTGATTGGGGAGATGCAGAGAGAGACAGAGAGAGACAGGGAGAGAGAGAATCCCAAGTGGGCTCCGTGCTATCAGCATGGAGCCCAACATGGGGCTCGATCCAACCATCCATGAGATCATGACCTCAGCCGAAATCCCCGCTGAGCCACCTAGGCACTCCTATTTTTTTTTTTTTTTTTAGAATTTTCTGTAAATGTACCTAGTTATCTTACTATTTTGGAGAAGGTTTGAGTTTTGAAAATCAGTTTTAAATCTAAATCTATTAGAGGTCTACCAATTTATTAAACCACTGTGATGATCAAGAAGTAAATTTTAATTATTTTAAATATCACCTGTCCTTTCAAAAGTATCCCAGTTTGGATGACCAAAACATGTGGTCCTTCTATCTGTGACCCATAAATTCTACTCCTAGGCATAGGCCCATGCAAAGTGTATACATTTGAGCAACATAAGACATACGCAAGGATGTTCATAGATTATTTGTAATGACCTCAAACTGGAAATGACCAAATAATCAAAAACGGAATGGCTAAATAGATTATGGTTTCACCAATGGCTGTACAGTCGGATCACCACATGTCCGAGGTGTCTTCTTTAAGTCTTTAAGACCCACTACCGACACCTGCCATTGGATGGTTTGAGAACCCTGAGGTCCAGGCCTTCTTCCAGACCCTTCCTCCTACTCAAGACTGTTAGGTAGCACCAGCCATGAAGCTGCGGGTGAACACAGTTCTCTGAGCTCTGGTTTCCCTTTTCCACGCAGCTCCTTTTCTCATTCCGCCATTGGAGAGACTCAGGTCAGGCCACCATCCACCTCTGTCCTTTGAGAGCTGGGGCTGTGCTCTTGGCATTTTGACGTCCCTACTGATTAGCTCAGCAAATAAAAGGTTCAGGACAGTCTTCCAAGGGACAACTTAAACTTGCCTCCCCATAGGAGTCCCATTCTCTTTCCCAACTGTGGCCAGGCCCCCTCCCCTCCCACTTGCCGGGAACCCCAGCAGCCGCAGCCTCCGTTCCTGTCGTGCGCAGAGACGAGGCTGCAGGGCAGGGGCCACGGCCTCTTCGCGACAGCCTCACCACGTGCTGCTGCTGCTGGTGCCCGCAGGCCGCCAAAGTCTTCCTGAGCACTTGCCATCCTTTTCAGAGATGGAGTATTTACTGTTTGGAGACGCGACGCGACTTGGGCTTTGGAGACCCGCTCGGGCACAACCAGGACCGATACTGACCTCCAGGTTGTCAACAGTCTGGGTAGAAATAGACCTGAGGCCGAGGGTGGTGCGGAGGGCGTTTATTGTCAGCTCGCCCCCCAGGCAGGAGAGTGATGGCCCTAGCGAGGGGGACGCCACTCGCCGACCACGCGTGGAAAGGTTTTTTGGTTTTTGTTTTCGTTTTTGGTTTAATTAATTTTCATTGCATGTATTTGAAAGTAATATGATTACATTTATATCACGTAACGTACACATTTCCTTGTTTCAGACAGACCTTCCCTCTGCTAAATACATGTAAATCATATATCCTTCTAAGATGTGATTTCCAAGGATGGGAGATGGCTTCTGGTAAACTGGCAGATGCTTTTTGTAGAGGATGGGAGACCTCATCACAGGGATGGTAGCTATGATTTGTTAAAAAAAAAAGAAAAATTAAAATTTAAAAAAATTTAAAAAAATAATAAAATGCAAATGCAGCCATAGATGATACGTTAATGAATGGGCGTGGCTGTGTTCCAATAAAACTTTATTTACAAAAATAAAAAAATTCCCTGAGCCAACCACCTCTGAAGAAGAAATTCCCAATAAATTGTATGTGTGTCTACTTCCAAAGGAAAGGCTGCAGCCTTGAAAATAGTGCCCCAATGTTATTCACCACGACCATTGTTAAGGTTTCAAATTAACAAAATTAACAAAGAAAAAATTTGCTACGACTGGCAAATTTTTAAAATATTCCTATGTGATCTTCAATCAGGTTCTCTTCTTTCCAACATTTTATAAGCTCTTGCAATGAGGGAGAAATCATAGCGCGGGAAAGTTTTTTTAAAAAAATATTTTATTTATTTTTGAGAGAGAGAGAGAGAGACAGCATGAGCAGGGGAGGATCAGAGAGAGAGGGAGACATAGAATCCGAAGCAGGCCCCAGGCTCTGAACTAGCTGTCAGCACAGAGGCTGATGCGGGCTCGAACCCACGAACCGTGAGATCATGACCTGAGCTGAAGTCAGACGCTTAACCAACTGAGCCACCCAGGTGCCCCGGCGCGGGAAAGTTTCTGAAGGCGCGGCGGCGGGAGCGCGGTGACGTCTAGGCACGCAGGGGCGGGGAAAGACGGGGTGGGCGCGCAGGCGCAGTGGGCAGAGAGTGCCGCGTCCTGCGTCCCGTCTCTCGGTCGTTAGCTCTCCACCCCGGGGCGTGAGTCCTGGAGTTATCACCGAGGAAGAAGGTGGCACATCAGGGGCACGGTCCGCGGGGGTGCTGACTGGTCTAGTCTGGTCTTGGCCGGAGCAAACCGGTTTTAAGGCACGCCCAGGGCTTGCTTCCCCCTCGTGGCCCGTCCGCGTGCCCCACCTGCGAGCTGGTTACACAGCTGGGTGATTGCGGTTCGGATCGCAGGGGCCCGAGGTGTCCCGCGGGTTCCCGCTCTGCAGAAGAAATGCCCCAGGAAAGAGGGTTACAAATGGGCAGATACTGAAGAGCTTTCATTCTGAAGCAGGAGATTAGGGCCTGGGGCGGCTTTATCCCAACACCGGCGTTTGCAGGCAGGCGCCTCGGCATCCCTCTCTGTCTCAGGGACGGGGTGGCGTGCCCGAGCCTCAGCTCCCGCAGCAGCTTCCAGAACCGACGAGCAACACGCTGGGCAGCGCCGTGCTGGCGCGGGCGGTGGCCACGTGAGCCACGGAGCCGGTCCGGCCCTGGGAGCCACAGCTCCTCCCGTCCCCGCAAGGTGGGTCATTGAGACTTTTCCAGCACTTCCTCGCCCCACCCCCCGCTTGACACCCCAAATCCCACTTTGTAGCACCCGGTTCTGAAATAAAAGATACTTTAAGACTGCCCTTTTGTGAATAATGGTATAGCAGAGTAGTGGGCTGTTAAGAACAAAACCCATCCTCATGTTTTTTTTTTTTAAAAAAATGTTTTTAATGTTTTATTTATTTCTGAGAGAGAGAGAGAAACAACGTGAGCAGGGGAGGGTCGGAGAGACAGGGAGACACAGGATCTGAAGCAGCTCCAGGCTCTGAGCTGTCAGCACAGAGCCCGACGTGGGGCTCGAACCCACAAACCGTGTGATCTAGACCTGAGTCAAAGTCAGACGCTTAACCAACTGAGCCACCCAGCGCCCCCAACTTCACGTTTTGAAATGCAGCCTGCACAGCATTGCTGTAACACGCACTTTAATATGTTGATTTAAAAAGTTCTTCTAAGGCGGTGCCTATGTGGCTCAGTCAGTTAAGCGTGGGACTCCTGATTTTGGATCAGGTCGTGGTCTCACGGTTTGTGAGTTCGAGCCCCGGGTAGGGCTCTGTGCTGACTGTGTGGAGCCTGCTTGGGATGCTCTCTCCCTCTTTCTGCCCCTCCCCTGCTCTTTCTCTCTCTCAAAATAAATAAAAACGTTAAAAAATAAGTTCCGTTGAGGCTTTGAACTTACATTTCATGTTTGGTTTAAAGCCCACTTTGTCTTAGGATATTTCCCAAGTTTCCGTGTGAAATTTTCTAGGGTTCAGTAGATGGCGCTGCTATACTGTCTTTTTGGGCGGATTTCAGAAGCGTTGCTTCTGGGACACTAATCAGAAACTTAGTAATACGTGTAGAATGGGTTGGAAGGAAAAACTCTGCTCTTAAGCCAGTTTTCGAAACCTTTCAAAATTCTGTGCTTTGGGTAAATAGAGCTGTTGTGAAAACATCTACTCCTTGGCCGTGTATCTTTAATACCCCTCATCTGAGAATCTCAAGATATTCTGCTGGGATTTTCTCTCCGGGTCTTACCATTCAGATGGATGGATGAAGCCAAAGACAAAGCTTTTACTATTCTTTTCACACATAGGACAGCAAAGTCCAGAAAATCACGTTACTCTGCAAGTTAGAGTTTTACTCCCAGAAAACTGCTTTTCAATTTTTAAAAAACCACCAATACTGTAAGAAATAAGACGAACTCTCTATAATGAGTGAATAATGTGTGACCGGCTGGCTACAGCATCTTTCCTGCCACCCCAGGCCTGTCACTAGAGCTGGCTAATAGGCATCACCTTGTTCAATGTATTCTTCACTAAGTATTTCAGGGATGCCAAATAGGATAGATAATAATATGACAAACATACATGAACCTACACTCAGCTAAAGAACCAAAACAGCATGAGTACACTTTATATTATTAATATTCCCGAGTGCATTCACGGACCTGCTCCCTAGTATTTAGAGTTCGGTTTTTCCGTTTGTGTCTTTGTCGTTTATCATACTGACTTTGTCTGCTTGCAACTTGCTTTTTTTCCCCATTCAACATTATGTCTTGGAAAACTATCAAAGTCGATATCTAGTTTATTCATTTTTACACTTGCACACGGAGTGAATTCTCCACACTTTGTTTAAACCATTTATCCATTGATGCATATTCATATTGCTTCCATTTTCACTACGACCGACAACACCATGATTGTTTATGCGTGAGATAGTCCTTTAAACCTGTATGTTTTACACGTTAACTATTTCATAACCACAAGAAAACAAAAAATACCTACACACGTTGCAGCCAGTTGAATTTACATCCCCTCACCAATGTAGTTTGTGTGATTTTTTAAAAAAAATTTATTTATTTTGATAGAGAACAAGGGAGGGGCAGAGAGAGAGAATCCTAACCAGTTTCCACGCTGCCAGCTCAGAGCCTGACACGGGGCTTGATTTCATGAACTGTGAGATCATGACCTGAGCCTAAATCAAGAGTCAAATGCCTTACCAACTGAGCCACCCAGGTAGCCTTGTGTGATTTCTTATAGGAGTCCATGATTTAAAAATATTAGAAAGCAATGGACAAGGGGTTGAACAGCCACTTAGAAGGTAATTCAGCCTCTCTGAGTTTGTTTTCTAAATACCTAGGAGTGAGATGGTAAGGTTGTAGAGGTACCCACAGCACTTTATTTCAGAATGCCAAATAGCTCTGCAAATCATGGCAATTCTCACTCTGTTTGGGAACACCAGCTGTTCTTCATTCTCCCCAGCACTGTCAGTCTCGTTGTCGTCGTCATCATTGTTTTTTGTTTTTTTACTTTCTTTTATTGAAAATTAAAAAAAATCTACACATATAAAATAGAATAATGGACTTTCAAGTTCCTGTCATTCAGTTTCAACATTTTCATGTTTTTTTCTTGAATTCTGTACCCTCATCTGCCTGCACACTCCTCGCCGATTATTTGAAGCATATCTTATCATTCTGGGATTTTACTCTAAAACATTACGACTCTTGGGGCGCCTGGGTGACTCAGTCGGTTGAGTGTCCAACTTTGGCTCAGGTCATGATCTCACGGTTCGTGGGTTCGAGCCCCGCGTCGGGCTCTGTGCTGACAGCTCAGAGCCTGGAGCCTGCTTCGGATTCTGTCTCCCTCTCTCTCTGACCCTCCCCTGCTCATTCTCTCTCTCTCTCTCTCTCTCTCTCAGAAATAAAACATTAAAAAATTTAAAAAAATTAGGACTCTTTTGAAGATAACCTTGATCCCATGATCACATTTAAAAAAAAAATTTAACAGCCATTCCTTAAGTTCATCAATAACCAGTCAGGGTTCAAGTTTTCACAATTACATTGTCTCTGTTTGACTTGAGATCCAAAATAAGAGGCATAAAACTGTGATTGTTGATAATGTCTTATGAATGTCTTTTCATTTATGAATTCTTTCCCCCATGTCTTTATTTCTCCTTTTGATATATTTTTTTTTTTAAAAACTGGATTGCTGGTCCTAGAGGGTTTCACAGAGTCTGGATCTTGCTGATTGTGTCCCAGCTGGTTTCACTTGCTCCTCTATCTCCGTATTTTCTGAAAACTGATGTCACATCATGCTCAGGTTTTTGTTTGACTGTTTTGGGCCGTAGCTTGCAAAGTGCTCCCATACATCTTTTCGGGATCTCTTTCTAATCAAGGAACCAGGCTGAGGTCATAGTTCACGTGATGAGAAGCAGCAGTCTTAGGGCGTGGTCTACGTGATTTTTCACTTCTCCCTTTAGCTAAATTTGATGGCAGTCTTGGAGGGGAGTCCTTCAAAAGAAACACTCACTGTATCAAAACAATAACTTCTGAGCCCCAAACAGCTTCCCGTGTAATTCGGATCCCGTAGGTCCCTGCTGGTCCCCTAACTGGTTAACTAATTTTAGTTTTCATCCATCCAGTACTGTCAAGATTGGAGTTCAGGAAACTTAAAAAATTCTCTTTTCTTGTTCGTTTTAATTACTAAAAAGTAAACTAGATATCTTTACATGTTTCCAGGCTAGTTGGCTGAATTGGGAGAAGGCAATGAAAGCCCCCTAAGTCAGAGCTAAGTAAGTGATGTGACATTTTTTTTCATACCATTCTTGGTCTCTAAAATTCACAGTCATGGGCAGCCTGGGTGGCTCAGTTAGTTAAGCATCTGACTTTGGCTCAGGTCATGATCTCACAGATCGTGGCATTGAGCTCTGTGATGACAGCTCAGAGCCTGGAGCCTGTTTCAGATTCCGTGTCTTCTTTTCTCTTTCTCTCTCTCTCTCTCTGACTGCCCCTCCACCACTCACTCTCTGTCTCTCTCTCTCTCTTAAAAATAAATAAACATTAAAAAAAATAAAAATAAAATTTGCAGTGTTGGTGAACAATATGTTACAGGAAAAGAAAAGACATTTATAATGTTGTTGAGATTTAATTTCTTACCTATCTTCATTTCCCTTTGAATTCTGGATGGATGAACTGAGTCTGAGAAACTGAACAAAACAAAAAAGAGAAAAGAGGAGCCTTGGGGTTTAATTTGATACAAAGTCATAAACCTCCAGGGGGATCTGGCATTTTCATGCTTAGTCTAAGTATCTAAGGGATTTCAAATGATCACTGCAAACATACACAGAAGAGGAAAAGCTCTCTATTATGTTTGTCAGCTGTGGGCTGGTGTTTGGGGAGTAAAAATGGACGTGTAGCCCAAATGCCCTTCATAATGCCGGTGTGGTTGTGTAGGGGCGGTGTGTGTGAATCCAGCAACCTTCTTGTCTTTTACGTTGTGATGGCAAGTTTTCCTATATGTAAGTACAATTTTAAGGGCTGGGGAGCATTATTTGAGTCATTGTTTGCTATAGTCTTTTAAAAAACAATCATTTTGATATTCTTCGTTATTCTTGTTTACATTCAGCTGAGTGACTATCCTTTTTTTGAGTGAAGTAACCGTTAAAAACAAAATTTAAATATTGACCAGAAAATTATTAGAAGGTTGATTAAAATAAACTTTATTTTTACTTTGAAACTGGTAAGGGTATGTGTGAACACACAAAGACTATTTTGTGGGATGGAAATAATTAACCTTTTCATGACTAAACGTTAGGCTTTCTAAAGCTATACTTGCTAAGTTGTTCAAGAGTTTCAGCAGAGAGTAGTTATGAGCCATATTTGAATACATTGGACACACTAGCAGGTAGGCAATAGGTATTACACACAACTGATGTGGAGAAATCAGAAGATGAAGGGCACACTTACTGTATGGACCCATTTCCATCAGGCGATGGAGGAGAAAGATCAATTGGATGTGCAAGCTGACACACAACAAGTTAGAATTCAGAGGGACCCTAGAATTGTTTCCTCATTGAGAAAACCAGGCTGTAAGTGGGTAACTGACTGGTTTAGTATCCTATACCTCACCAGAGGCAGAGCCAAGAAATCCTGATTCTGAGACCCTTTTCTTTTCTTTTTTTTCTTTTCTTTTTTTAAAACATTTATTTATTTTTGAGAGAGAGAGGGGGAGATGGAGTGTGAATAGAGGAGGGTCAGAGAGGGAGATACAGAATCGAAAGCAGACTCCAGGCTCTGAGCCACCAGCACAGAGCCCCACGCAAGCCTTGAACTCATGAACCACGAGATCATGACCTGAGCCGAGGTCGGTCACTTTAACCAACTGAGCCACCCAAGTGCCCCATTGAGAGAGACCCTTTTCAGTACATTCTGATGACTTGTTAAGTATTAAGGACAGCAGATAAAACAGCTTGTCACAACTAGACAATGGTTGTTCTAAATGGATGCTGTAGTGTGTTTATGGCCACGGATTGGAACACAGACTTCAGGTGTATGGCTGAATTAACGTAACCATTTTTTTCATGCTTTTTCAATTACATGCTTACACATTAATGGTACCTTTAGCAGAATCATCTTTTAGAAGAGTGGTTAACAACAAACTGACACAGTACAGTATGAATTTTTCCATTTTGAGGGTTAGCCACCAGAGGGTGACACTCATTCTCTTTGTCTCCATACAGGATGGACATTATCCGATATGTTCCTGAGGTAGCTTACTCCGTTGAAGGATTGGCCTCTTTCTGCCTGTTTCCACCACCCTCGTCTGCTGTGGAATGGCCTGTGTCAGATGATCCCCTCTGGTCTCTGCTTTCTGGTCTACCGTGCTGCTGCCAGACAGGTATTTATGACTACAAAGCTTTTCTGTTTAAAATCCTTCAAGGACATAGTCTCTTCAGGGATTCTGTGGCATTTTGTACATCCCTCTACTTTAGCCATTTATCACATGGAACAGCAATGATTTATTGATGTGCCTACCTTCCCCGTGAGCATATGAACTTCTCTAGGAGGGGACGTTGCCTCAAAAAATAATTTTTTTTTGGTAGCCTTGACTCCTAGCCTGATGCATAGCATGTTGTTGGCTGATTACATGAATAACAAATCATAGTTGAGGAGCCCCATCTGTCATCCTTAGTCTGGTTTGACACACACATATGTGGTCACTGTCTCTCTTGGCCTTGCCTCTGATTCACACTTCGCGAGGCTGAGGAGTGGCCTGATTTGCTGCCCCCTGGAATGAACTGTTGCTTGAAATGTATATGTACATATTTTTAAAATTGAACACCTTTATAGGGATTAGTTGACAGCTGAGAGAAGGAGATCTGGGTTGGAGTGGGAGGAGCTTGAGGGGGGCGGTGCCTGGGAGCACAGGAGAGTATGAACAAGGTGTCATGAGAGGGTTTCCAGGGACACAGACCTCACAGCCTATGCCGTGGTGGCCTTGGTTCCGCCTCTGTAGCATCCTCGCGTCGACCATTTTTGACACGGGCTCTGTTTTGCTAACCCTTGAACCAAACAACTAAGACAGGTTTTTGACGTAAAAAGTTCTCATTCTTTTTCACCTGGAAACACACTCACGTGATAAAAAGAAACTCAAATAGTATAAAGGGATTAAAAACAAACTTATTTCACACACGCCAAGCAACAATCCCTTCTTTTGTCTATTTCAGCTTCCTTAGTTTTTCTTTGACCTTGTCCCCAAAGATCAAAATGATTACAGTTTTAAAAGAATTGGTCTACAATCACCATAGCCTTAAAAACTTCACTGATGAGAGTTTTAAAGAGGTCATATCTAAAATGTGGTTAAGCAGTCATTCGTTTCCATGTCCTCCTCCTCCCTGGGGCATTCAGAGCCCATCAGGACTCTTGCCAAAAGGGGCAGTGAGCAGCTGGTACAGGATGTATACCAGAAACGAGTGCAGCAGGTGAATCAGACGTCCAATATTTGCGCCATTTAGTTGCACAATGAGAGAGAGTTGGAAACTGTCCGAATGGCTTTTCCGAGCTTGCAACCTACTCCTTTTCACCTCCTGCTGGCAAATGATTTCGGGGGGAAAAGAATCTAAGATTGGACAACACGATAATTCTGTTGTGTCTAAACACAGCATAGGCTGCTGTGAGTTTAGAAGAAAAGGGGGAAGTTACTGCTCTCTCTAAAAAAGTCCCGGTTGTGCAAAGTCCCTAGACACAAATATTTTCATGAAATGTTGTTACGTCAAAGATGTAATATGAGGGAACTTTTGTGTTTTATATTTATGTGTTTGTTTTGGATTTGAATGAGTATGATTGCTTGATGTTCACCCCACTTTGAAGATCCATGTTTTGAGAGGGTGTTGACAATTTAAGTATTTCTTAATATGGTCCCTCTTGTGTTTTTTTTTTAATGTTTTTTAAATTTATTTCTAGGAGAGAGAGAGAGACAGCGTGAGCAGGGGAGGGTCAGAGAGAGAGGGAGTCACAGACTGAAACAGGCTCCAGGCTCTGAGCTGGCAGTCAGCACAGAGCCCGATGCGGGGCCCGAACCCACGAACCGCGAGATCATGACCTAAGCGAAAGTCGGACGCTCAACCGACTAAGCCACCCAGGCGCCCCCCCTCTTGTGTTTTTTAAAAACGGTTCAGAAACAGAGAAAGGATTCCAATCTAGAGACATGGTGAAGCTTTGGGGGAAAATCTGATGTTTCAAAGGCATGTGATACAAAATCAATCAAAATACTCTGAGATACAAACCAAGAGAACTCAGTGCATAAGGGGACTTACTTGTTAACTAGAAGCTTCCACGGGACATTGACTGAACAGTTGTCATCTGAGATGAAAGCGTGTAGCAGGCTGCTCTGCACAGAGAGGTGCTCCATAGATATTGTTGGTGACAAAAAGTTTATTATGAAGAAAACAGAGTTTTGTAGATGAAGAAAAATTGTGAGGCAACATACCCAAATGTCTTCAGTGACTTCTGAACATTTTTTTGACATTATCAGTAATAGAATAAAATATTTTCCTGAAGTATACAATAGGAATCTGAAGTGATGCTCAGGGCAAATGATTTGGTTAGTTCTGGCCTAAAACATTTGAGATAGAAATAAAACTTTATCTTAATTAACACTTTATTTACATAAAATGTGCCGTGATTCAGATCAATGTGGTAAAACCGTATGTTAGAGATTTGGTACTGAATATTTCAGGTTCCGGTATGGTACTGAATATGTACTATGATTTCTTAATGCTCACGTTTTGAATATTCTTTTTTTTAAATGTTAATTTTTTTTGAGAGAGAGACAGAGCATGAGCAGGGGAGGGGCAGAGAGTGAGGGAAACACAGAGTCTGAAGCAGGCGCCAGGCTCTGAGCTGTCAGCACGGAGCCTGATGTGGGGCTCAAACCCATGAACTGTGAGATCATGACCTGAGCAGAAGTCAGACGCCTAACGGACTGAGCCACCAAGGTGCCCCACCTGTTGAATATTCTTGAAGAAACACCTTTAAGTTGGATTCTTCCATTGGGATTCTGTTCTTCTGTTCCAGTATTTACATGAAGATAACTCCCTCATGTGTTTCCATTTTAAGTGAGCAAAATTTGTTGTAGGAAAGTCCAAAATGAGAAAAACAATGACGATTTGAAAAGCGTGCCTCCTTCCCTTTAGAACTCTGCACTAGATTTCTTATTATGGACAGAGTCCAGCTGGTCAATCTTTCTGGCCCTGTTTCCTCTCCTGCCATTCTGCTTGAGCTAAAGGAATTGAGAAGACAGTGGACAGAGTGGGAGTTGAGGAGGGTGGAGGGTGAAGCAGGAGACCCTTTCCTGCCCAGGGAAGTCGTCTTTCCTTCACCACAGGCCCTGGAGCCCGTGGCAGCCAGATCCCACTGAGGTTTGTTTTCACAGATGTCTAAAGAATTGTTTTCCCTTGGGGTTTGCACTCATTTATTTGTGTCCTCCTCAAATCTCTTGACTCAGTGTTAGACAAACTCCCAACAATGAACTGGACGGAATTCCAGATGATAGAGTTCATTGCCCCCCATCATGGAGCAGGAATCCCAGAGCTCACTTCTGCGACGGAGGGAAGTCTGCCAAGTGCAGGGCGTCCGTTCCACCGAGATACAGGGTATCACAGGGCCAGTGCTGCCAAAGTAGACACGCTCCCCTCCCCTGACACAGGAAGCAGTGCGCCCTGGGAAACCAGCACAGACACGTAGCGATAAAGGGGGAGGAGGAGCATTAGATAGGAGGAAGTAAAAAAAAAAAAAAAAAAAACCCAACACCTCACCCCCACAAAACTTGCATTTTTTCTTTTTTCCTCAGTAGAGCTTATAGATGTGGAAGTGAGGGGAAAAAGAGGTGAGAAGAGGTGAGGTGAGAGGGCCTCCCATGGTGAAAGCAGCCGCTGCCATGGAGGTGAGGCTGCAAAGCTGGAGGATGCATGTGAGAGCTGTGGCTTGGCTGGGAACGCTGGGTCTGAGATGGGCGAAGGGAAAGCAAAGCCTCTAGTTCCCACGGGCTGAGGTGGAAGAGGCACAGTTGAATCCCAGCGCTGCTTCTCATCAGCTCGGTGACCTGGGCAAGTTATCCAACCTCTCTGTGCACTAGTTTCTTCATCTAGAGAATGGAGTTAATAGGATCCCTCTGTCCCAGGGCTGTTGTTAGGATTAACTGAGCTAGTGTACATGCAGAGTCCTCAGGACAGTGCCTGGTACGTAATAAGTTCCATGTGAGCATTGGCTGTTATTTACGTATCTCCCTCCTCAGGGATCCCCCACTTGTCTGGCACCCTTACTCAAAAGGTTGATGAAGGGCCACCTCTAATAAGGTCGTTATTCCACCCTGTTGAAGCCAGTGTCTTCAGAGCCTAATTCACCCCTGCAACCTTCCTTACTGAACCTAAACACAAAAGAGCTGATTGTTTTTGCTTCACAGACAATATGGCGCCTTTCCTGACTCCAGGAAAAGATTTCTCCTGGAGGGATGGAAGCAACTTTCTGGCCTCTTTCTACCCAGAGCCTAGGGAAAAAAATGAACAAATTTAATCTTCCTTAGGAAATCTCAGTACCTGAAGCACCTGTGTCTTTAATTCCTTATGCAGAGAACTGTTTTCAGTAGCTTGTAGGAAAATGCAGAAGAAATAAAGAACATGGTGATTGTTCAGAAGTGCCCATTTGGTCATGTCACTTCTCTGCCTAAGGCATTAAAAAAAATTTTTTTTTATAGTTTACTTATTTTTGAGACAGAGACAGAGCATGAGTGGAGGAGGGGCAGAGACAGAGGGAGACACAGAATCCGAAATAGGCTCCAGGCTCTGAGCTGTCAGCACAGAGCCCAACATGGGGCTCAAACCCATGAACCATGAGATCATGGCCGAGCCGAAGTTGGACACTTAACTGACTGAGCCACCCAGGTGCCCCTGCCTAAGGCATTTTAATACTTAATATCTAAATATTAATATTTAATACTTAATATCCGGTGGCCCATTGCTGACTGGTTAGAGTATAGACTCTGGTTTGAGGGAATTCATGTTCTTCCCCTTCTCACCTTTCCAGCCTCACCTGTCCACTCTATAGGCCTCCCCTGGTAATTCCAGCCTCATAGAACTTCTTTCAGTTTCCACAGCCGGCCAAGCTCTGTCTGACCTCCACTTTTGCATGTGTTCTTAGCCAGGGCGCTGCCTCCTGCCCCTGGCCCCTCCTGTTCTTCACCTGACCCCAGGTGATGCACCCAAGATGTGAATCTCTTGATTCATTCCTACTTCTGGGAGGCCCTCCCAGGTCTTCCAAGTCTGCATGAGGGGTTCTCGTACGTGCTGCCTTAGCAACTGCCACTTCCTCCATCCCTGATGGAGTCAGATGACTACTCGGAGAGCCTGAGTCCCTCATCACGTGCCCCTCTTCCCCATGTTCCCTTTGCTGCAGAGTAGTGACTGATGAGTTTGCTGACTGAAGGCATAAGCTCTGCTTTCTGGGGTTCAGTCTTTTTGATGGAAGGGCCACACATCAGATACAAAGCCAGAGGTCCAGCCAGTGCCTCCAGCAGGGGGACTTCTGGCCCAAACGCAGCTAGAGCACTAGGACGTGGCAGGGAGTGCTCAGAGGCCTGCCTGGGGGGCGGGGGAGCACAGGAGTCCAGTCATGCAGGCCTTTCTCAATGAGATGAGAGTTCAGCATCATCGGGGCACAGTAGGTGACAAGGAGGAGTTTTAAGCAAGGGAAACGGGGTGTCCTTAAAGTTCACCACGACACAGCAATCCCACTCATCTGGTCTGCTGAATCCGAGCCTCACCCGCTTCTTTCCTCAGGCTGTTTCCAGACCCCCTCGGATTTGGCACATCCCAGCTCTGCATGACCCTTTTCAGCTGCATGACCTCATGTAAGTCGTTCAGTCCTCCCCTCCAGCATCACTATGCCACGTGACTGATAGGAGTAATAAAAGAACCTACTTCCAGGGATCTGTGAGGTTTTAAAGCACGTCAGTGCCGTGCTTACCACTGTGACCAGAGCAGAATGTAAGAGTAAACGACAAAGACGGTAGTGGGTGTTCGAGTAGGAGAAGTAACAATAGCAGTAATTCAGGCAGTGGTACAGATACTCTTAACAGCGGCACAGAGTAGGGGGCCCGGGTGGCTCAGTCGGTTAAGCGTCTGACTCTTGATTCCAGTTCAGCTCATCGTCTCATGGTTTATGAGATCGAGCCCCACATCAGGCTCTGTGCTGGCAGCATGGGGCCTGCTTGGGAATCTGGCTCTCCCCTTCTCTCTGCCCCTTCCCAGCTCACACTCTCACTCTCTCTCTCTCTCAAAATAAATACATAAACATTAGAAAACCCCGGTAGCGTAGAGGAGCTGCCCACAGGATGGATGCTCCAGGAGGTGGAAGAAGACCTTGTACTGCGCCCACCAGTGAAAATGTGGGGGAGGGGAAGCTTGTGGGAAAGAGTGAGAAAAGGTATTCTCCACTCTCCCACCTCCCTTGGTGGACTGTGTACTAGTCCTAGTACTAAACATGCACTTCAAATTGGATTTTAGAAACCATTTTACGTGTTTTCCTTACCCCACTGGAGTGTGACCCCCGAGCTAGGGCCACCCCTCTCACTGTTTCCAGCACTGCAGCACATACTCAGGTCTGGTATTGTTGCCACTGCTCTAGTTTTTTTTTTTGATGTGAATGAGAGGAGCCCTCCATTGAAGTGTCTGGGAGATCTGGATTTCCCTGGGTGATCAAAGTGTAGATGCAAGGTGTGAAAAGGGGAGGTCATTTTGGGGCCAGTCCTCCCTGGAAATGGGTTTCTATATTTGAAATCAACCTTATCTAAACAACTGTTAGAAAAGGCAATCATTCTTGCATATTAGGTCACTCTCCCTCAAGGCTCTACCTTCTGCCAGATCTCTCCCCCATCCCTATACCCCCTTACAAAGCCATTAATTTCCTATCTCTGCTATTTAGATTTGAATCCTTTTCTAAAAAAAGTTTTTAAGAGTTTAGTTTTAAGAGAGAAAGAGAGAGAGTCAGTCATGAGTGGGGGGAGGGACAGAGAGAGAGAGACACACACACACACACAGAATCTGAAGCAGGCTCCAGGCTCTTAGCACAAAGCTGGATGTGGGGCTTGAACCNGAAGAAGAAAACACTGCTTTAGCTGCTTGCCCATTTCAGCTTGATGTGATTGTCTGGAGCCCCAGCTCAACACCATCCAAAATCAACTGCATGCACTGAAAACAAACTCAGGGTCACTTACAGATGCTAGAGTAGCAGCGGGCTCCGTACTCAGCTTTGAGAAACAACTCTCCCTCCTTTCCAAATTCAGAGCTAATGATTCCCAGACTCTTGAGGTGAGAGTCTTGAATAGGGCAGTAAATTCGGTAGAAACCGGGGCGAGGCATAGGCTGGAAGGTGGTGTGTTGAGAAGGGTGCAAAGGAGGGCAGGCCTCCCATGGGGGCTTCGCCAGCCTGCCCCTGGCTCCAGCAGTGTTTGGGGGTACTGGTGGCAAAGTTTAAAAAAATAAAATAGTTTAAACAGAAAAAATCAAAGTAGGAATATGTATATTTTTAGAATAAGTGCTAAATTCTGTGTGGGCTTGGTATAGCATCCTGTTCCTATTAACTCCAGTTGATTTATTTTTCAGTATTGATTAAAAACTTTTTTTAACATTTTATTTATCTATGAGAGGGAGACAGAGTGTGAGCAGGGGAGGGCCAGAAAGAGGGGGAGACACAGAATCTGAAGCAGGCTCCAGGCTCTGAACTCTTTGTTGGCACAGGGCCCAATGTGGGGCTCGAGCTTTTGACTGGGAGATAATGACCCTAGCCAGAGTCGGACTAGCTTAACCAAATGAGCCACCCAGGCACCTCTTCAGTATTGATTTTAAAGGCTGAAGGGTTTGTATGTTTGGATGATTCAGTGATGGAAATCTTTGTTGAGGATCCAGTGATTGCTGTGAAAAATGCAGATGGACCTGAGAGGGCTGTCCTAGCCACAGCTGACTTTCCTGTAATAGCCTCTGGAGGCACTCAATGCTTAGAAGACAGAGAAAATTAAGCTCCAGTTAAAGCATTTGCAGAGAGAGCATTGAAAGTGCGGAGGCAACCTAGATGTGCAGCAGTCAGACTATCCTGGAATAAGAGACAACTTCAGGTTCAGTGTCCACTTGGTAAACTGTGGAATGCACAGAAGCAATGAATTCTGAGACTTTTCTATATAGGACTTCACATGTTGTGGTAGCATTTGAACCAGTGCTTCATGGTATCATTAAAGAATTAATTTCCAGGGCGCCTGGGTGGCCGAGTCCCAACTCTTGATTTTGGCTCCGAATCCTGGGATCATGGGATCAAGCTGTGAGTTGGGCTCCATGCTGAGTGGGATCTGTTTAAGATTCTCTCTCTCTCTCTCTCCCTCCCTCTCTCCCTCTCTCCCTCTCCCTCCCCCCCTCTCTCCCTCTCTCTCGGTGCTTGGGTGGCTCAGTCAGTTAAGTGTCCAACTTCAGCTCAAGTTATGATCTCGCGATCTTGTGAGTTCAAGCTCTGTGTTGGGCTCTGTGGTGACAGCTCAAAGCCTGGAACCTGCTTCAGATTCTGTGTCTCCCTCTCTCTCTGTGCCTCCCCCACTCACACTCTGCCCCTCTCTCTCTCTCAAAAATTAAGAAACATTAAAAAAAAGATTCTCTCTCCCTCCCATACTCCCTCTCTCTCTCTCTCCTTCTTCCTTTGACCCCCTCCCTGGCCTCATTCTCTCTTTCTCTCTCTCTCTTAAAAAAAAAAATATAGAGATTGGTTAATTGCCAACCCACGTCAACTAAATAAATGCACCCCACTGTGGCAGAGACTGTTAGTTATGTCCTCATACTGATTTTCCTCATCTTTCATACTAATGAATTACTGCCTGAGCTCAGGACCCTATACTATAGGTAGATGTGGCCATGTGACCAATACAGGCTGGTGGTTTATGAATGGAAGTGAGGCGTGCAACTTCCCTCCCTGTACCTCTTGGGTTTTCCCTGCAACGGAAGGGTGTAACGTCCTCCGGCCCTTTTTTCTACAAGCTAAAGTGCAGACGTGATAGAGCAACCAACTTGAACCATGAGGTGCAAACCATTTGGAGGATTTGGAGCCCAGGAAAGAATGACTCAGACCTGTGATGAGTGTGTGGCCTCCGTTCCGGGCCTGGGTCACCTTGCCTGACTGTGTGAGAGACAAATAACCTATGAGCTCTTAAAGCCACATCTGTTTTGGATTTCTTTCTTACAGCAGCCAAACCCATGTCCTAACCCCAAAACCCATGTCTCAGGTTCAGAACGGATGCACACATACTATGGTGATTCTTTTGTCTCAAGAAGTGTTTCCCCTCTTGCTTTTCTTCTACAGCATACGGTCCATGCATACTCCTATGGTTGTTTCTACACAAATAGATTTTAACGTCATATTATTTCAGTGTTTGCTGGTATCTGTAGCATCTAGGCAGCCAGTCACCAGGATTAAGTGGCATTTCTGTTCTTCTCTGATGAAGTAGGTGCCCCCGCAGGCTCACCTTCAGATTTTGACACATCCTTCTAAACTAGACTGACCCTTGGCCCGAATGGGCACAGCAAACGCTCCGTCGCAGGCCAAGGAGGTGCTGTTTTGTGCTGGCAACTACTTTCTTTGGTCGAAAGGGAATTTCTAGGAGGAAATCGCAGATTGAGTCTTAAGCAAGATTCACAAATCTCTTTCCAGGTTTCTCAAATTTTGATTTTATAGCTCAGTTTACCAGAGTCTAGGTATGTAAGGAAAACAGTCATCTACCAGAAGTGTGTTCCATTCAGAATTTTAGCTTAGAAAAATAACTAAGATGTCTTGAGCATCTGTGTGCCCAGAATGATGCAGGGGTTTTACGTGCATCATGGTATGTCGGCCTCTCAGTACAAGGCAGGTGGAACCACTTGCTTTTATCTCCATTTTGTAGGTGAGGAAATTAACACTTCGAAAGTCTTGGTGACTCGGCTAAGTGTACACATGTAGCGGCGGCAGGCAGGACGGAATCCTAATCTGACTTCTAGAATCCGAACACTTAACCCAGCCATACTGCATATTTACACAAATGCTTAAAACCAGCAGACTTTTTGTGGTTTTTCTAATAGCTTCTTTCTCTGGCTCAGCTGTTGTTAACACTATTTTTTACCTAGCACTTATAAGTTTCTTGTTAATGTAAAGACGTTTACAAGCAAGAAGCCGGGAAAAATTCCAATAGTGCAGTGATTTCCCCAGTAACAACTGGCTCCTCCTTTGGTTTGTTTCTGATGGGGGTGATGGGGACCATTGGTAGCAGTGAGAAATAGATACATATTTTTAAAGTCTTAATTTTAATTTCAGTTAACATACAGTGTTCTATTAGTTTCAGGTGCACAATATAGTGATTTTAATAGCAGCTAGCCTCTTTTTTTTTTTTTTAATGTTTTATTTATTTCTAGGAGAGAGAGAGAGAGACAGCATGAGCAGGGGAGGGTCAGAGAGAGAGGGAGTGACAGACTCTGAAACAGGCTCCAGGCTCTGAGCCGGCAGTCAGCACAGAGCCCGACGCGGGGCTCGAACCCACGAACCGCGAGATCATGACCTAAGCGAAAGTCGGACGCTTAACTGACTAAGCCACCCAGGCGCCCTGCAGCTAGCCTCTTAATATGACTTGATGATGTCATATTGTAACAGTGAATTAATACTTTTTAAGCAAATACATTTAAAAGTTAACACTGTCTTTAATCTTTTAAAAAACAAAATTCAGGTGAATTAATTTGAAAATCATATTGGCATTATTCAGAGATTCAGAAACAGGACAGCTTCTCATCTAGCAAATGGAAAGGAGCCACCAGATGCTGTAAAAGTAGAAGGCTTTACTAGGCAGAAGGGGGCAAGGACAAGGAAGTCATAAACAAAAAAGGGATTATTTCAGGCAGTCACCTTCCTTTGGGGAAAGGGCTGGGGTCTGTCATTCAGGCTACCTCACTGTAATATTGATCAGAAAATTCCAGACTGATTGGTTTAAATTTTTTTAAAAAACCTTTTTAACGTTTATTTATTTTTGAGAGACAGAGCACAAACAGGAGAGGAGTAGAGAGAGAGGGAGACACAGAATCTGAAGCAGGCTCCAGGCTCTGAGCTGTCAGCACAGAGCCCGACGCGGGGCTCAAACTCATGAACCGGAAGATCATGACCTGAGCTGAAGTCTGGCTTAACCGACTGACCCACCCAGGTGACCCAGACAGATCGGTTTAAAATTCCACTTCTGGAAGAAGCTGAAACTGCAGTTAGATTATTAAGTCTTGGTTTGCTGCCATGGGGCTTAGTACAGGTGACTGCAGTTTGGGCCTGATGTTTCCTTTTAAACCATTCCTGTGCTCCTGTTGTGAGAACACCTTTAGAACTCCCGTTTAAATTTTTTTTCCTTACAAATAGTTTATTGTCAGGTTGGTTTCCATATAACACCCAGTGCTCATCCCCACAAGTGCCCTCCTTCATGCCCATCTCTCCCCTCCCCCCCACATCCATCAGTCCTGTTTGTTTCTCAGTATTCAAGAGTCTCTCATGGTTTGCCTCTCTCCCTTTCCCCCACCATTTCCCTCCTTCTTCTCCCCCATGGTCCTCAGTTAAGTTCTGCTAATCCTCCTATATGTGCAAACATATGATATTTGTCCTTCTCTGCCTGACTTATTTCGCTAAGCATAACACACTCAAGGTCCATCCATGTTGCTACACATGAGTGCTCAACAACTATGCTAACTTAATGTTCTTTATGGGCCAGATATTGGCCTTTCAGAGGTTCCACTAGTAGAATAATGTCACTCAGAAACAAGAGTGGTAACTAGAGTGAGTATATACGATCAAGAATTCTGTTTTATTCCTTACAGGAAATACCAGTGGAAAGTAATGAGCCTCATTTTCTTACGTGCAGGTGGCTCTGAGGGCCCAGGTACAAAAATATTTTAAGTAATAGCAACATTGGGATGATTGTAGTTTTCTGATAACTCCTTTATTTAAAATTTTTAAAAAATGTTTATTTTTCAGAGAGCTAGAGAGAGAGAGAGAGGGAGAGAGAGAGGGAGAGAGAGAGAGCATGAACAGGAGAGGGGCAGAGAGAGAGAGAGGGAGACACAGAATCTGAAGCAGGCTCCAGGCTCTGAGCTGCCAGCACAGAGCCCAACGCGGGGCTCGAACCCACAGACCATGAGATCATGACCTGAGCCGAAGTCGGACGATTAACTGACTGAGCCACCTAGGAGCCCCTGGGATGCTTATTTTTAAAAAGTCACAAAAATGCAAAAAAAGGGTCCATTGACAGTGGCACTGAAGCGATTGACAGCTTCCCCTCTGGCTTCTGTTTCCAGCAACCAAATTATTTACCTCTCTGTGCTCTAAGTGTTTGATGAATAACCGTGGATTCCTGCCCTTTCTGTACATCTCTGTTTTAGACTGAGGAAAAAACAACTCCCACATTCCTCACTGAAGGCTCTGTGAGTCCTAAAGAGTTACTGGTCTTCCTGTTTAATTCTCCCGCGTTCTGGGAAGTATACGAGATGTAAAAGTTAGTGATAAAGAGACGTGACAGACTTTTGAGGAGGTGACAGTAGCTCAGCTTCCAAAAGGCAGTATGCAAGATTTTTGTTATTCTCTTCCAAGTGTGTGACATCAGTGTTCTGCCCGTGTTAATATCCAGGACCAACAAAGGACAGCCGAAGAGAATTGTCTCAGATAAGAGTGAAGTTCTCTGCCTGGAGCTATCTGCAAGCTGAAGTCTGTTGATAAGTACACCATAAATTGTGACATTAACAACCCATCCTCCAGTTTTAGAGGGAAGCCAGCATACGCAGACTGCATAGATAAGAGTCTCAGGTTCTCAAGTCCAGAGAGAAAAGGTTACGCACAACTCTCTTTTCCCTCCCTAAACTAGCTGCTGTAGAAAGGAAACTGGCAAGGCAGTGACAATGGCCACCACAATTGTTACCAGTTTCTGCAAATCAGTCTCTCCGAGTGGAAACCCTTTCCAAGTCACATAGTGGTGTCAAGTTTAGATCATTAATCACTGTCCCCAGCACTGGAGGGTCCATTGGTTAATGGCATTACTTCCTGAGCCAGGCTTCTCACTATCTATGGGCAGGATTTATGCCTCATTATTCTCTTGGCTGAGGAGTTCCTCAAATTTCCTAAGGCTTTCCTCTCCGCACAGGATGAGGAGGAAGAGGGCAACTCCCATTCTGTGTCGTGCTTTGTTTTTCCCTTTGAATTGTGAGTGATCTATGCTCCTTCTCCCTCTTAGCCATCACTGTAACTGATGGACCTCTAGATTTATTGGCTCAATTAGGGCTCTGTCTACATGACACTAACTGGTGGGTTTGCTCTAGTTTCTGACAAAAGTTGTGAATTGGGTGGTGAAAAATATTGATTCATTTGCTGATCAGTTGAATACAGTCTGTCAGAGTAACCTCTGAAAAGTGAGTAAAAATCCAGGGATCATGTACAACAGGGTTATGGACAGGAAGCTTTTCAAAATATTGCCTTTTCCACCACATAGTGCTATAGTTCGGCAACTCTGTTCTTATTTCTGCCAAGTCGGTATAGCAAAATGTATGTTATTTCCCGTTAACCAGCTATCAGGCTAAGTAAAATGTAAATTTTGAGAGTTCATTCCCACCAACCCCTTTTAATGAATTTAAACCAAGTTACTCAGATCTGACGTCATAGACTGCACAACCTCAGAGCCATTCAGATTATTTGATTGGAAAAGTAATTGATTTAAAACCAACACAAAATCCAAAGTAGTTGATGTAGGTAGCTGCTCTCTTTATCATTTCCTTGGCTTTCCCCATTAACTGAACCCAATTATGTTGAGGTATTTGGTGACCATGTGCTTCATGGGTCCTCCCCTGTCGCAGGAGTGAATGTTGACAAGGGATGTCCACTGTTCTTGCCCACCTGGGGAATGGGTGCTGCCTTATGACAGAACTGGTCAGTGAGTCATGAGACAGAATCTGCTGGGAAGATCTTGAGGAAGTTCTTCCACCCTAGTAAAAATTGATAAGAAGAATTACTGACCTCTTTTGCTTCTGGACAAGCTCTGTAGAAAGGTGGAAGATGCCAGAGCCATCTGGTCCGCAGTGGTGGGAGGAGAGGCTGAGGTGAAGGTCCCAGCAAGCTGAGGATGTCAGAGCAGAGCAGAAAGTTAAAAGAAGCTCTTCCACCGCCATGCTGAGCTGTCCAGAAACCACCTTGCTTTTGCATTTTTTTGTTACATGGGATAAGAAACCCCTTGTTGTTCGGCGTAGTTATAGCTGGGTTTTCTGCAACTTGCAGCTGAAAAGCATTTTAATGGTCTCAGCACAGATCCTAAGTGTAACAGCACTGGGGGAGCCTGAAGTCCTCTGCTCTGAAGCCTTGAGCAAAGTCATTCTTGGCGCTGCCAAGGTTGGAAACCTGTCAACAATTTTTTAAGTTCTGGATTAAATAATCAGGAATCAGGGGAAAGACTAATTCGTAGAGGAAATCAAATCTAGAATTTCAATGTGAAGGCAGAAACGATGTTGACTGTCAAGACTGAAGAAAACACACTATGCTGTCATGTCAGACGCAAAAGGCCATATAGAGTATGATTCCGTTTACATGAAATGTCCGGAGGAAGCAAGTCCATAGGGACAGGAAGCAGATCAGTGTTTGCCAAGGTCTGAGGGATGAGGGGAAGGGGGGAGGGACTGTTTCCTGGGAATGAGCTTTCATTTCGAGGTAAAGAAAATATTCTGGAACTAGAGAGTGGTGATGGTTACTGAACACTGAGTGTACCAAATGTCACTGAATTGTACACGTAAAAGGAATAGTGAATTTTATGTTATGTGTATTGTACCACAGCAAAATAAGATTTTCAAAAACATGAAATGAGCTGAGTGTGGCAGTGACATCATAAGGAGAAACATTCCTGTTCATGAAATAAATCCATCATTAAGTCTTTGAAAAAAATTTTAAATGTAAGATTTTTTCCCCATATCTTATGATGAATGAAATGGTAGCTATTTACAAAGCATGCTTTCAGTTAACAAATCATTTTTAATTAAAGCTTCCTTTTATTTTTTTGATGAAAGCAAATTGTTTAAAAAGACAGCAAATGAAACACTTGTTTTTTACTGTTGTCTAACTATTAGGTCTTAAAGGCTACCAATCAGTTATGAAACATTTATTAGGTTCCTATATACTCCAAGGCTGACCTGGGCTCTGAGATTAGAAGCCCTTGAGTGGCTTAAGAAGAACCTTGTCTGAAAATAAAAATCTTGACTCTAGAATAAGCCTGTTGTCTGGACAAAGGGCATTCCTATGCAGACAGGAAAGGCTACCAGCTCATGATGGAACAGGGTAATGTATTTAGCTCTAATTGGAAATAAATATGAAATTTTGATAGATATACTCAAGATCTAAAGAATATAGGGATCAGCGTTGCCATTGTTTATCTCGTCTGTTAGTATAAAGCTATATATTCATGGGGTGCCTGGGTGGCTTAGTCGGTTAAGCGTCCGACTTTCGCTTAGGTCATGATCTCGCGGTTCGTGGGTTCGAGCCCCACGTCGGGCTCTGTGCTGACTGCCAGCTCAGAGCCTGGAGCCTGTTTCAGAGTCTGTCACTCCCTCTCTCTCTGACCCTCCCCTGCTCACGCTGTCTCTCTCGCTCTCTCATAGAAAGAATAAAAAAATAAATAAAAATAAAACATTTAAAGCTATATATTCAATTCCAACTGTATGTGTTTGTTCGCTATAGGAACAGCCTGAGATACTTACTGAGAATAAGCTGTCTTTTCACAGACGTGTAACAGCAAGAGCAGCGTTGCCAATATCCCTGATACGCTGAGTACGGCAGCTGTTAATTAAAGAAAAGACGAAGATATCATTAAGTTTTTTAGCTGACACAAATTACCTATTGAAGCAATTACTTATTTTCCAATGAGGATTAATACTTCTACTTCCCGATGACATTTCTTTAGAAACAGACTTGACGCTTGACCAAAGTAAGTCAGTAAGAGACAGGAAGATGGTTTGGAGAAATTACTCTTCCAAACTGAACGTGAGTTGATTTTATTTCATGCCCTCAAATGTGTACTTGGTTTGAACAACAACTCTCTGCCCAGGGCATGTGCCATGGCTTCCTCAATTTGGGTCCATTTTGAATAGGCATGGATCGTCTGTTCAGTTTTTTTGGGTATTGATTCATCTCCAATATGTCTCTCTCCTTCCTCCCCTCCCTAATTCTCTCTTTCCCTCCTTCAAGATTCTCAAACTGAAGAAGACCGGAGGGAAATAAACACTCCTAGAATTAAGGCACGTGATCTAGAAGATCTCTGGGTGAAGTTCTTTTACACAAAGTGGAACTCCTACAGATAAGCAACCTTTTTTTAGTAGTTTAACCACAAGATTGGGCATCTCAGTGGCTCTGGGAAAGACTATTCTGGAGTGGCTTTCTTGTTTCTTGTTTTGCTACAGAGGTATAATGCGGGGTTCCTGTGTGATTGAATTTCTGATTTTTGTTTGTTTATTTATCAAAGGGAAATAAAGAAATCTCTGAGGGGGAGATTCACACCCAGCGTTTTAGTAATTTTCCAGCAGGCTGTGCTGGACTCTGATCATAAGTCTCAATAGAAAATAGCTTCCTTCCCTCTGTTGGTGGCCAACCTTGTTTACTCAGACCATGACGAGGTGAGAAATATCCCTAAATCCTCGCTGCCCTCTTCTTCTGAATCCAATGGTCTGGTAGATCAGGAGAGAGTACAGCTGACCAGTCTATGTTTTCTCTTGCGTAGGAGCAACCTCCCTTTGATCTCAACCCTTGACTTTATGGCAGCCACCCATATCCCGGAAGGAAGAAGAAGGACAGAATTAGGACAAGTCGTATTTATCTTAGAGGATTCAGAAGGGGCAGGGAGAGCATTCAGACATGAGCAGGTATGCCAGTGAGGCAGAAAGCTGGAAAATGTGAGAAAAAAAAGTCACTCCTGAAAAATTTGAAAATCCCCAAGTGTCATTTTTCACAAGGACCAGAAACACTACCAGGAAGGATGCACAACCCAAGATGAGTTACTTTTATGAGGTTTTTGAGACAGCTAGGGGAAGGGTGGACAGAAATCAAAGGATTCGCCTTTCTCATTGGCGCCGTCTCCAGTCGCTGATTCTCTGCTTGTTGTGATAACTGCACTGGTTCATGTTTTATTCTTTGCAGTGCCAATACCAACAGCGTGCATCAGCGATGCTCTTCAGGGAGGGCCTTCTCCCAAACAGCTGCCTCCTGTCTTGTTTTGAGAGCATAACCTTATATAAACAGCCGAAAGATCTCCGTGCCTGTCTCTTGGAGTGAAGGGTAGCCCTGTAACCTGCTGCTCGTGAGGTAGAACTGAAGTCATCTGCAGGTGCACCAAGGGGCCCTGCTGCCGACCTCCAGTGAACCACCTTGTCCATTAGTGACTGGGACCGCCTTCTCTTTGGGGGACACAGATGGGTGGATCCTTTGCTAATAGACCAGGTCAGGTCTGTTCCTATGTTCTCTCTGTGATAGCAGTCAAGCTACAAACCTGATTCAATTCAGGATGTTTTTATTTGGAAAATACTTCAAACACAGGAAAGTGTTGGGCAGGCTTTCTGCATCCCACCACTCACCGCTGATTTAAAATGTAGAGACCTTTAGGGGAGCCTGGGTGGCTCAGTCAGTTGAGCATCCGACTTCGGCCCAGGTTGTGATCTTGCCGTTCCTGAGTTTGAGACCTGCATTGGGCTCTGTGCTGACGGTTTGGAGCCTGGAGCCTGTTTCAGATTCTGTGTCTCCCCGGCTCTCTCTCTGACCCTCCCCCAACTTGTGCTCCGTCTCACAAAAATAAATTTTTTTGCGTTTTTGTGTTTTTCTACGTTAAAACATTTTTTTAAATCTAGAGACCTTTCAAAAATCTTTGAAAGTGTGTGCTGCTCCCTTCCTGATCGCTTTTGGTTGGGTGATCTTGTGCTGTGTCTGGACAGGCCGACACTGCAAATACAGCTAGGTGAATTTTTCCTTGAGGTTCTCTGCCTTAAATAAAGAAGATACAAATCATTGAACACAGAGTTAAGCTGCTTTGAGTTGGAATTGAAGGGATCCTTCAATTATAAAGTGAATGATTCCTGTAAGTAAAATTACTTCAAGAGTTCAGGAGGATTACTGAGGAAGTTCTGTCATTTTTGAGTTTTAAGTATTCCCTGTTATTTAAATCATCGTAATATTGCATTTTAATTTGAGTAATGTATAGGAATAGATCTCTATAAGTATATCTTACATCTGATATTTAGTTTGATAAAATGAGTAACATTTAGGTCAAACATTTAGGTGTCCCTCTTCCTTAATCCTTGGTAACTATAAAGAAAAAGTATTGCAAACCTAGCCCTCAATACATCTTTACTTGTAGACAATCTCTCTGTTTTAAGTAAAAGTATCTGGATATGAAGCGAGAGTCTCAACTCCCTACACACTAGCACTAGAAAGTTTGTTATGTCCCATACACAAGGATTGTTATCTTTATAAATGTGTTGATTGTGCGGTTCAATTAAATAGCAAAAGCCCACAATGTTATTTGATTTCTATAGTATTAATTGCACATATTTATTCTAATAGCATGTACCTATAAAGGACATTCAAAAAATTATGAAAATAACTGAAAAAAAAATACCACCAGGAATCTCAACTTTCAGAGATAAGCACTACAGAATTTTGGTATACCCCCTTCGGTCTTTTTATTTATACATATATCATTACAAAACTTAGGCCATACTTTATATATAATTGTGTGTGATTTGTTTTCATAACCTTGTGGTGCTTTTAGATTTTTATTTAATTTTCAAGAAACCTTTTGGGAATGATCTGTTGTTTGAAGTCATATGGTAGAATACCTGTAATATTTGAGTAGGTCGGTCAACATTCATTTCCTCCACTTTATTCCACATTATTTGAAGTTGAATTTGTGTTTTCCCATCAGTTACTCTCACATACACGCCAAGATTTTTTCTACCACCTCTACTACTTTACTAATCTTCGGTTTCCTGTTTCTTGACCCTTTGAGAATGAGGGGGCTTATATAAACTGTTGTCCAATCCTTAGTAATCTCTAGTAAATCTAGTAAGTGTTTCAAAAACTCTTTCATTACTCACTTTCTTCCACTCCTATGAATAACATGCTATCTAGTTCTGGGCTTAGTCTGTTTAAATGCAGTGGAGTATTTTGTGGCTGTATCTGTTAAGGAGAGCTGTCACCTCTCTAAGTGTCCCCCAGCTGGCAGAAATCATCTTTGTCTCCTTTCCTCTAAAAAGACAGCAGAAAACGAAGCATTTGACCAAGCTGTTCTATACAGTAAACATTTTTAATTATGTATACATCTCATGGAATTTTCTTTGAGGAAATTGCCTTTTTATATGGATTTATTTTACATGAAGTTAAAGTATTTGAATGACAATAAAAATTCACTTTAGCACACGGATTTGGAGATTGAAAAAGAAACTTTCCAGAAATTTCAAGATATTTGTAGAATTCATCTGAATAATTTAATGAAATAAAGCAATTGAACTTTTAACACTTTCTCCTAATGCATTGTCACTGTGTTTATAGAATTGTTTTCTTTCTTTTTTTTTTTGCATGTTTTACAAAATGTTTATTTATTTATTTATTTGAAACATTTTTTTAATGTTTACTCACTTTTGAGAGACAGAGAGAGACAGAGTGCAGGCATGGGTGGGGCAGAGAGAGAGGGAGACACAGAATTCAAAGGAGGCTCCAGGCTCTGAGCTGTCAGCACAGAGCCAGATGCGGGGCTCAAACTCACCAATGGTGAGATCATGACCTGAACCAAAGTTGGATGCTTAACTGACTGAGCCACCCAGACACCCCAATGTTTGTTTATTTTTGAGAGAGAGAGAAAGAGAGAGTCAGGGCAGAGAGTGAGGGAGACAGATGATCCAAAGCAGGCCCCAAGCTGACAGCAGAGAGCCTGATACGGGGCTCAAACTCAGGAACCTTGAGATCATGACCTGAACATGAAGTCAAATGCTTAAGAACTGAGCCACCCAGCTGCCCCTTTTGCGTATTTGTTTGAAGATATTTTTTTGTCATGGAATTTTTGTAGTTAGGAAACAGGGATGCCCAGAGTGTCATCTCCCAATTTCTCAGTGTCAAAAGCAACTCCTACTCTCCACTCATTACTGAGTTCTCCCCCTCTGGCTGGACTCCACCAAGGCCTTTTGACTCAGGTCATATTGTGCATGGGGTGTTGTAAGGGAATTTGATCTCAGACGGACTGAGGCAGTAATTCTGCACATCTGTGGTGTGTCGTGTGAGGCCACAAGCCTGCTTTGTTGCCCCACCAGCCTGGGAGTGAAAGGCCACATGGATTATGGAGGGGGTTCATCTCCGGAAATGTGATCTAGCTGGAGGTGGGAGCCCCGCCAGAAGCACGAGCCTAGGAGTTAGAAGACTTGACTTGGAGTCATGGCTCTGCCATTTAGCTGTGTGTCATTTCCACAACACTTTACTTTTGCTGAGATTGAATTTTCTCATCTTTCCAATGGGAATATTGATTCCAGCTTTGCCCTCCTCACAGAATCAAGGCAAGAGCTCACGTGACGATGTGTATAAAGGCCCATTATAAAGCATAAAGCTATACAGTTCTGGGATATAAATTATTTTTTTCTGGGGTATAAATTATTATCTAAAGTGTGATAGGGTTAACGTGGCCATGAGAATATACATACTACACTATGAACACATTAGATTTACGCTGTGTAGTCTGTAATTTATATTCTGCTTGATTATACTTATGAGAATATATGTTTTTCAGTTGCCTAGATGGTAGTTGGTCATATAGTAGCTCGAGGTGTATTGACATACAGGCCAGAAAGACTAACTCATTTGGAAAGGATCCTTTGAGAAGAAAACCAGCTAAGAGTAGAATCAAGTTCCAAAGGCAGAGAGTGCTATTAGTGATGAATCTTTGTATAATTATTGTAATGTGTTTGGCTTTAATTTATGCTTTTTGTGTGTGTGTGTGTGTGTGTGTGTGTCTGGCCTGTAGGCATTGTATTTTACTCCACCTTGTTTCTCTTTCCTTCTTTTGTTCTCTCATAGCATTAAGAAAAAGAATAACTAATTAAAAGTGCACAACTCTGCAGTTTTTAGTATAGTCAAAAAGTTGTGCGCTCCTCATCACTCTTTGCCTTCAGTGCATTTTCACCGTCCCCTAAACGGACCCTGTTACTGTTCGCAGTCACTCCCTAGCTCACCCTCCTCTATTCTCTTGCAGCGACAACTTTGCTTTCTCTTTCTATTGATGTGTCTATTCCAGTTACTTCATAGAAGTGAAATTAAAAAATATGAGGTGTTTTGTGTCTGGCATATTTCATTTAGTGTTATGTTTTCAAGATTAATCTGTATGGTAGCCCAAATCAGTACTTCATCTCTTTTATGGCTGAATAATATTTCATTATATGGATGTATTACATTTTGTTTATCCATTCATCAGTTGATGGATATTTGGATTGTTTCCACTTTTTGGCTGTTATAAATAATGCTAGAGTAAACATTCACATAGAAGTTTTTGGGTAGACATACGTTTCCAATTCTCTTGGTATATACTTTGGAGTAGAATTACTGGCTCATATGGTAACTCTGTCTTTAACTGTTTGGGGAACTGCCCAACCGTTTCCATTATGGCTGCACCATTTTACATCCCATCTGGCCATGTACGAGGGTTCTAACATCTCCACATCCTTGTCAACACTTGTTATTGTCTGTCTTTTGTGTACAGCTATCCTAGTGATGTAAAGTCGTATCTCATTGTGGTTTTGATTTGCATTTCCTTGATGATGTTAAGTATCATTTCATGTGCTCCTTGGCTGTTTGTATATATTCTTTGACAAAATGTTTACTAAAGTCCTTTGCTCATTAAAAAATTTGTGTTATCTTTTTTATTGCTGAGTTTTAATCATTCTTTACATGTTGTAAATTCTAGACCCCTATCAGACACACAATCTGCAAATATTTTATCACATTCTGTGGGCTGGCTGTCTTTTTACTCTCTTGATAGTGTCCTTTGATGCAAAAAGGTTTACATTTTGATGAAATCCAACTTATCTGTTTTTTTTTTCCTTTGGTTGGTTGTATGTTTGGTATTATATTTAAAAAGCCATGCCTGATGGCAAATGCTTCAGAACTAGATAGTGGTGATGGTTGCATGACATTATGAATGTACTAAATGCCACTGAATTATATCCCTTTAAATAATTAAAATGATAAATTTTATGCTGGGTCTATTTTACCACAACAAAGAAGAAGGAAGTGATTGCCTTATCCATGGTCAAAAAGATTTACATTTGTTTTTCTCTTTGAGTTTTACCTCTTTGATTCATTTCGAGTTAATTTTTGTGTATGGTGTGACTGAGGAGTCTGACTTCATCCTTTGGCACGTGGGTATTCAATTGTCCTAGAGCCATTTGTTGAAAATCTGATAGCATTTTGCCTATAATATTATTACATCTATTATATCACTTATCAGTTTGCTTTGTAGCCAAGTTATTTGTGTATGTCTCTGTCTTCCCAATAGAGTATGGACTTCTTATCTGTGTTCTTCACTGCACACAGCTCCATTTTGCACTGAGGATGCTGCATGCAGTAAATGGTCAGTGAGTTGTTGATGTGAATTGACATTACAAACAAACAAACAAAGATATCCTTGGTGAGCTTTTACTTTGAAGATGTTAAGGGCCCTGTGTGCTTTCCTTCTCAGCAGCTGTCAATGTCTGTACAATAAAAAATGTTTCTACTACATGTGCATTGAGACTTTAGGGAGTCAAGAATTAGTACTTCTCTCTTCCCTGATTTTAGAAGCAATTGGATAGACCCAGTAGTCAGGTGGGTATATATAAAATGATTCCCCCTTTGTGGTTTGGGGAAGTTGTTGGGAGAAGGTGGTTTGGGTCTGTGGTCCAATGTCATTGGTAAGGCCTCACCTGGAATTAGGTGTACTTTTTTACGGATCTCTGGCACAGCTCCACAATGAGATCTCTCTCATGGGGTAGACTGTTTCCCTTTATCGGAAAGCAGATCAGAACACCAGTCTCTAGATAGGACCTGAAGGTCTTGGGATGGGATGCCTAGTTCCTTCTTCCAAATTCACTGTTCAGGTACTTCAACCAGGGAAGAAGTAAGTGAAGGAGAAAAGAGATGGAATCCTCTGCTTATAGTCTTATAGGTAGATGAACTCTCCTCAGTTAGGAAATGTGGACCAATGTCTGTCACACATAAGTATGCACCCTTTCCTGCAAAGAAGACTGAAAAAGGATGGACATGAAATCAGCAGTGTTCCTCTGATGGGTGTCCCTCCATATGGAAACATATAGAGTGGAGAAGAGTTCCATTTAACTGGGTCTCAGTTGGTGCTTCATACCAAAGAATGTCTTGGGGTTACAGTCCTGGGCTCAGCATCCAGTTGCCAGAAACCACTTACTGTTAGGGCTCGAAAGACATTTTGAGATTTACTGTGACTCTTGCCTGAGCTACTTTTTGCTCATGCTAAATTGCATCATAAAGTTCGTGACTGACCTCATGAGGGAAAACATTTCCCTATATTTATTTAGCTAAGAAGAATTTTCTTTATCATTTCTTAGCACGCATCTTTTTATGTCACTTTCTATGTTAGCATTTAACATTCCTTAATTTCTGAGGGATTTTAACATCAACTGAATCTTGAGAGATCAGATGATAGATTATGTCTGGAGTCTATGAGGCCACTCAATTTATATTTGTTAAAGTTAAGGAAGTTTTCATAATTTTGTGTTTTATGAAGGAAACCTCCCTAACTGTAATTTCCTTAACCAAACAATACTTATATAGGGATCCAGTGCCTTTCCTGTGACTTTATGATATTTTTCCCTAAAAGCTACTTTATATAACCTTTAAACTTGAACTTCTTAAGAGTGACACTCACTGGAGTCATAAGAACCTATTGTTTCAATTGTGAAAAATGTATTTTTCAAAATAAGGTCTATGAAGTAATGAAATAATGTCCGAAGGTTGCATACAACGGCCAGGTCGAATTGCTGCCTTCTCAGCTGCCTCCTGGTTAAGGGAGACTCCTACAGAGAGAGATTCTAGGAACGCTCTTTGAGGGAGGGCCCAAGTCTCATATTTGGCACCTCGTAGGAGCAAATGGAATGTGCACAGAATGACTGAACAGCTCATTTGCTGTAGGGAAGTCAGAGGAATCCTTGGCCCTGCAGGAAGGGAAGAAGAGGAGGAAATGAGCAGAGAATCAAATTGTATAGAATCATAATTCTGTTAAAAAAGAAACAGTTATTATATGCAAAAAATTTATTCCTGAACAATAGAATAACTATTTCTACTTTTTGAAATATTTTTAAGTTTTTCAGAGAAACTAGACAGAAATTGGGGCAGTACATACTATTTGCATGTACTTGAAAATTCTTGCTATCAAGGAGCCAAGATACTGCGTTTCTGCAGTTTAGCCTTTTGCTATGTCTTGCTCTGTCCGTTTTACTTAGTTTTTGATGTCTGCTCTGTATTTTCTTTGTAGAATTAGCTAGACTCATCTTTCGAAAGCACATCTCTGATTATACTGCTTTCTGGCTCAGAAACATTGTCCCCCAGATTTATGGACCCAGCATGGGTGTATCTTGTTAGTCAGACTCTTGGATCCCAGCACTCCCACCCCACTGGCCAAGGTCATTCCATGTGAGCTCCATCCATTCTTGTCTCCAGCTTTTGCTCATGTTCTGCTTCAGATTGAGGGGTCCTCTCTGTCACTTCTCTTCCTGCTGAAGTCATAGGTATCTTTCAGCTTCCAGTGAGATTTTCCCAAAGCCGTTTTTGACTCCTTCCCAAATACTCTTTCCTTTTATTTTGAGCCCTATAACATTGTTAAAAAAAATAGGTTATTTATGATAGTATCATATGCTAACTTGCACTTTTGTGTACTTACTTTCACCTTTCTCTGAGAGGACCTACATGTGAGTTCTTTGAGGGCATGACAGGACCCTCTGGTTCCATGTTAGGAAGATTCTGGTAGAATGCCATGAGAAAACTATTCTTTTTTTTTCTTAATGTTTGTTTATTTTTAAGACAGAGACAGAGCATGAGTGGGGGAGGGTCAGAGAGAGAGGGAGATATAAAATCTGAAACAGGCTCCAGGCTCTGAGCTGTCAGCACAGAACCAGATGCGGGGCTAGAACCCACAAACCGTGAGATCATGACCTGAGCCAAAGTTGGACACTTAACCTACTAAGCCACCCAGGTTCCCCAGAAAACTATTCTTTAAATGCAAATTCTCCCTTTCTATTTTGATACTTTTTGAAAATGCCAATAACCTTGGAGAGCTTTTCTTCTTTTCTTTCATGACTTTTTAAAAATGATTTCCACAAAGCATGTTGTTTAATTTAAAAAATAATTTTAACTTAGAATTTAGTTTATTGTCAATAGATGTAATATATGCATAGTTTGAAAGCTAGAATAGTGTTAAAAGGCTTGTAACAAAACAGCAGTCCTGTGCCTCTACCTCCATTTTTATTTCCTCTCCAAATGACTTCGCAGAAGCAAATTACTTTCAATTTTTAGCTCTTTCATATGGTTTTGAACAAGAGGTACTGTTGGACTCCAGTCCCTTTGGCATAGTTGTATGTATGATTGTATACAATCCTAAAACACTGTACCCTTAAGGAGTGACTTAAGAAGAGATGGGGCGCCTGGGTGGCTTAGTTGGTTAAGCATCCGACTTTCACTTAGGTCATGATCTCACGGTTCGTGGGTTCGAGCCCCGCGTCGGGCTCTGTGCTGACTGCCAGCTCAGAGCCTGGAGCCTATTTCAGAGTCTGTGTCTCCCTCTCTCTGACCCTCCCCTGCTCACGCTGTCTCTCTCTCTCTCTCTCTCTCCTAGAAATAAATAAAAATATTAAAAAAAAAAAAGAAGATAAAAAGTCTGATATTTAGCATATTTTATAAGTTTAAAAAATTGAAAAATATAAAAAATAGAAATGGTTATTCTGTTATCCAGAAATACATTTTTTGCATATAATTATTGTTTCTTTTTAAACAGAATTGTGGTTTATGTACACCTTGAAACCTATATAATTTGGATTGTGCTGTCAAAAATTATTTTTAAAATCACCTGTTTCAGTGGTTGATAGTATTTAATAGTGGTTGATATTATTTAATCACACACTCAGTGTTGAGCATATAGATTGTTTCCAATTTTCTCTTTCATGAAGAATGCAATCATAAAATCACTTCATATATCTGTAAGCCTTTACTCAGAGGTCAGAAGTCTCCCTTGGGACAAGTTGGAGCCCTGAAAAGGTGGACTCAAGTGAATGCCTTTGTGTTGTGACTTGAGAACAAAGACAACATGCAGCAGACTTTTGTCATCTACTCCCAGTTTGCTTTCCAGATAACTTACACCAGGTTATGCCAAAGAAATTACTCTGATGGTGGTAAATGTTTGGCTTCTCAATAGAATGATGATATTGAAGTATGCATTAGGAATGACTCATCATTCTCAAAAATCCTAAGACCACAGCCAGTGAGCTTTGTGTCAACTCTGGGTAAGATTTTAGAGTAGGATTGTTTAAAAAGATGACTTGTGAGTTCTCAAAAAAGTGTTGCTTACCAGTGTTCTGTAAGCACAATGTAATCATATTATGAAATCCAAAAAGTTCATTGAACTAGCTTCTTTCAATGGCAGGGTTGTTGGCCTTTCAGTTCAGGGAATGACACAGTGTTCTAGATTTCTTTTTCAGTTTATTTATTTATTTTGAGACAGATAGGGAGCACAAGGTGGGGAGGGGCAGAGAGAGAGAGGGAGATAGAGAATCTGAAGCAAGTTCCACACTGCCAGTGCAGAGCCCAATGCGGGGCTTGAACTCATGAACCATGAGATCATGACCTGAGCCGAAATCAAGAGTTGAACACTTAAATGACTGAGCCACCCAGGCGCCCCCAGTGTTTTACATTTTCACAAAGTATCTGACGAGATTACTCATGATATTCACGTGGATGAAGTGGAGGAATGTGGTGAAATACAACCCTAATAAGACAGAAATGTTTTCTTCACTGCAGAACTTAATGTCGAGTGGAAGTCCTAGGGAAATCAGTTTCCTCTTAATATTAAGACTCTTCAAGCAGAAGTAACAAGCTCAAAAGGAAAAAGACTGTCTCTAACCTTGGAGATATTTGAATGCAAGTTGAATGGATCCTTGCCAGAGAAGGTGTAGAAGGGACTTGAGTACTGGATACATGTTGGTATTCAGTGTCCTTTAAGGTTCTGTTAATCTCCTGTGATTGTTGCTATAGCTAAAGGCACAGTTGGATGAGATGTACCCTTAGTTCCCCAAAATAGCTTGTGCCACATAATCCAGGTAGATTCTCATGAGCAGGTCACCATGGGTATTAAAAGAGAGTGCCAGTGGATAAGGGCAAAATAGTCTCAACCACAGGAAAAGCCTAATGAGAAACACTTGTCCCACTGACAGTGACTTGACATCTTGTTATACTAAAGCCAGGATAGCTTATCTGTGTCTGAGGCATTTTCCTGGGTGTGTCACCAGGCTGGTCAGCAGGGGGCGATATAGCACAGTTCATGGAGGCTATCATGGCCAGCTAACATCTTAGACTGGTCAAGGTGGTCTTACCTGAGGGCTGAAGACATTGTGTAAGTTTCCTGTCTGCCTAGTGATTCAAAGACACAGTGACTGAGTGACCCGGAAGAAAGGATTTCCTGTTAAGCCAAGACTCAAGAGCCGAAGCTGACCACCCACTGTCATCAAACTCCCCCAGGAGAAAAGCAACATTCTCTGCCTCCTGATCCTTGAAGCAGCAGCTCTGGCCTCTTGGCCTCAGAGCTTCTGCCGGCTGCTCTCTGGAATGCTCCAGGAGGAAGCAGTTGCCCTGAACTTTGAATGTGGCTAATAGTATTCTCATGACTTTCTCACTCAAGGCCTGCCCCATCACCCCTCCTGATTAGGACTGGAAGTTTGGAGTCTGGAAGACTGGCTTCCTGTAGACGAGGCTGGGAGGCTGAGCTACAGCCAGCAATTTGTGGAGGTCACTAGGTCGGTGTTCTCCTCTCTGTTTTCCTGTCCCCTAAAGCAGCATTTGGAATAAATAGCTCTTTCCTCTCACAAATGAAGACGTGAAAAATACTTCTGTGCTCCCACTCACTGCTTTCCAGGTTCTGTTTTCTGTACTCTTTTCTTGATTCTCTCTGATTTCTGTTCTTGTGGGGGCGTTTCATCATGACTAATAGGAATGGGACAGCCAGGCCAACGTTAATACTATTCCATTTTGGGAATGGTCTTAGTTACGGGAATCTCTTATATGTTTGGAAAGATTCTGTGTTTTCTTAAAGGTCTTTTCCTTGCAGCAATCAAGATTTAAAAAATTCCACAAAGAAATATTTCCATTCCCGGTCATGCTTGATATCACGCATCACTTAGAATTAGATGAACATAATTAAAACAAGCAGGAGACTCATACACACGTAGAAATATCAAGACTTCATGAATGCCAGCACAGGAATATAAAGTTGGCCTCTGTCATTCCTGCCACCGCTCTGTTTCCCCAGCTTTATGGACTCCATCAATGGTTACATCCATCTACACAACCAACAGGCATGCATGTATTACTCAAAAATGCAACTGCTAACTACAGACAGACCCCCAGATCTTTGATGACGATGTTTCTTTAGGTCAAACAAACATAAGATGGCTTGTAAGAAAAAATTCTCTTAAAATGTAAATAAAATTTTGAATACCACTCTGGTTGCCACATGATTAGTAATCATTGTTTTCTTGTTTACTGTAAGTTCAGTACTTAGAAACCACTGAACCGGGAAATCAGAATAAGTCATTTATTCTTATAGCCTTCTATTTGGGAGTCATCTATGTGACTTTTTATTTTTCACTATATGTGTGTGTCCAGAGACGGGAAATCTTGTTATTTTTCATTCTCTGGTCTTCTGGTTCATTTATCTGAACTAAATGAAAATGAGTATGCTATTGTTAGGTAATAAACATCAATAATTATTATATCTTCCTGATGAATTGATACTTTTATTATCATGAAACTCCTTTTTTGTCTATTAATATTTTGTCTTTTATTGATATAGCCATCCATTTCTCTTATGGTCACTTTTTTTGCATGGTATATATATATATGCATATATATATATATTTTTTTCCTTTTATATGAATCTCTTTATGTCAGTAAACATAAGTGAGTCTCCCACAGACAGCACATAGTTCAGTCTTGCTCTTTTACCCAATATGTCAACCTCTGCTTTTTGAATGAAGCACCTTGTCCTTTTACATTTAATATAATTATTGATAAAAGTGGATTTCTGAATGCCATTTTAATGTTTTTCTTTTTTCTATTTGTTTCATTTTTTTCTTTTCCTTTATTTTTTATGTATTTTAGCATATTATTTCAAATCATTTATTGATTTTTTAAAACTATAATCTGTTGTCAAATTGGCTTCCATACAATACCCAGTGCTCATCCCAACAAGTGCCCTCCTCAATGCCCATTTATTAATTTTTTTAATGTATAGTTTTTAGTTTTTTCTTAGTGGTTGCCCCTGAGATTATAATATGAATCTAAAATGTCACAGTTTATTTCAGAATAATACTTATTTAATTCCAGTAACATTTAGAAATGTTATTTCAACATAATTTTATTCCTTCCTCTTTTGTGTCACTGTTATCATCTATATTTATTTATATTTTTGTTATAAGTACAACAGAGTGTTGTAATTATTTCCTTATATAGTTTTATGCCTTTAAAAAGAATTAACGGATGTAATGAAGAACAGTGTATATTATTTTAAATTTTAATTCAAGTATGGTTAACATACAGTGTTTATATTAGTTTCAGATGTACAGTATAGTGATTCAACAACTCTAGAAGTGCCTGGGTGGCTCAATTGGTTGAACATCTGACTCTTGATTTTGGCTCTGGTCATGATCCTAGGGTTGTGGGATTGAGCCAATGTCAGGCTCTACACTGAGCATGTAGCCTGGTTAGTCTTCTCTCTCTCTCTCTNCACACATACACACACACACACACACACACTTCTGCCCCATCCTCAGTATGTTCTCTCTCAAATAAAATAAAAAATTAAAAACAAAAAACCCACAATTCTATACAGCATCACTTTGTGCTCCTCATGATAAGTGTATTCTTAATTCCTTTCACCTATTTTGCCTGTCCCCCAGTCCACTCCTGCACCTCTGATACACTTTGTTTTAAATGAGGACCTTCAGTTAAAGTTATTATTTTTTTCAACAAGAACATTTTTTTACTTGAAACATACTTTGGAATACATGATTCTAAAAGATATACATAAAATATTCCATCCAAGAAAACGAATATATATTTCTTCAAGTACACACAGAAGAATCCCCTAGTTAAATCACGTAAAAAGAGACATAACAAATATTACCAATTGAAGAAGACTGAGATCATACCAAGTGTATTTTCTGACCACAGTGGTATAAAACTAAAGATCAACAATAAAACAAAGCTGGAAAATGTCCAATGTAAATATTAAATATGTAATACATAAATATTAACCAACACACTACCATACAAGCAGTGGGCCAAATAAGAAATCAAAATATGTCTCAAAACAAAAGAAAAAGAAAACACAGTATTCCAAAACATACAGGATGCAGCAAAAGCAGATGTTAGAGTGAAATTTATGCTATAAATGTATTAAGAAAAAAAGTTCAAATAAACAACATACCACAAGAAACTAGAAAAGAAGAAACTTAGCTGAAATTTAGTAGAGGAAGAAAATAACAAAGAAAAATCAGAAAAAAAAAGATGGAGACCAGAATAAACCATAACATAACATCGAAAGTAATGACCAGTTGTTTTTTTTTTTAAAGAAAGAAAAAACAAAACTGGGAAAGCTTAAACTACATTAACTAAGAAAAATGAGAGAAGGCTCAAAAACCAAAATGAGAAATGGAAGAGAAAACAATGCAATAGATAACCACAGAAATACATACTGTTATAACAGGTTGCTGTGGATAATTATATACTAACAAATCAGATAATGTATTTAAAAAACCCCAGATAATTCCTAAAAATGCACAAGTTACCACAATTGAATCCTGAATCCTGAATCCAAGAAATAGGAAATCTTCCTAGATCAGTAACAAGAACCAGTGTTGAATTAGGAATCAAAAATCTCCTAGCCCAGAAAAGCCCAAGACCACATGTTTTCATTGGTGAATTCTACCGAACATTAAAAAAATAATTAATGACAATTTTTGTCAAGATATTACAAATTATGTAATAGAGGGAACACATTCAAAATCATTCCTTGGAGCTCCTACTACCCTTATACCAAATCAGGGTAAAAACGATACAAGAACAAAAAAGTCCAGTTTGTCCAACATAAGTAGTGCTACGCTGCCTTTCTTTTGACTTCCATTTGTCTAATAAATGTTTCTTCATCCCCTTACTTTCAGTCTGTAGGTGTCTTGAAGTCTAAAATGAGTCTTTTGTAGACAGCATATAAATGGGTCATGCTTTTTTTTTTTTAAATCCATTTTGACACCCTATCTTTTGATTGGAGCATTTAGTCTGTTTATATTCAAAGTAATTATTGATAGATATGTATTTAGAGCCATTATATTACTCATATTGTTATTGTTTCTGGAGATTTTTCTGATTCTTACTTGTCTTTGTCACTTTTGGTCTCTTCTTTGCACTCAAAGAATCCCCTTTAATATTTCTTGCAGGGCTGGTTTACTGGTCATGAACTCCTTTAGTTTTTGTTGATCTGGGAAACTCTTTATCTCTTCTTCCATTCTCAGTGATAACTGCTGGATAGAGTATACTTGCCTGCAGATTTTTCCCACTCAGAACTTTGAATATATGATGGATGCCACTTCCATCTAGCTTGCAAAGTTTCTGTTGAGAAATTTCCAGCTAGCTTTGTTGGTTTCCCCCTGTAAGTTAAGGACTTCCTTTGTCTTGCTGCTTTTAAGATTTTTCTTTTGTCACTCTGTTTTGCAAATTTAATAACAATATAACTCGGTGTTGGACTGCTTTTGTTGATATTGATGGGAATTCTCTGTGCCTCCTGGATCTGGATGTCTGTTTCCTTCCCCAGATTAGGGAAGTTTTCTGCTATTATTTCTTGAAATAAATTTTCTGCCCCCTATTCTCTCTCCTCTTCTTCCAGGACTCCAATGATATGGATGTTACTATATTTGATGGAGTCACTGAGTTCCCTAAGTCTATTCTCATGTTGCATAATTGTTCTTTCTCCCTTTAGTTCAGCTTCATTATTCTCCATTATTTTGTCTTCTAGGTCACTAATTCATTCTTCTGCTTCTTCCAGACTGCTGTTCATTGCATCAAGCTTGTTTCCAATCTTGTTTATTGCATTCTTCATCTCTGATTGATTCTTTTTTAACTGTTTTATCTCTGTAGTAAGGGTCTCACTAATGTCTTCATTGTTTTCTCAAGCCCAGTAAATATCCTTATGATTGCTGCTTTAAATTCTCTATCTGACATGTTACTAATAATCTGTTTCACAGATCTCTGTCTGTTACCTTAACTTATTCTTTTATTTGGGATAAATTCCTCCATCTTGGCATTTTGTCTGAATCTCTTCCTTCTTGTCTGTGTTAGAAAAGCCAGTAATGTCTCCTGCTCCTGAAAGTAATGGCCTTATATAAGAAGAGGTCATGTAATGGCCAGGGCTGGTGCTTCAGAGAGTGTCTCTAGTATGTGCTGTGTGTTCTCTGCTGTTGTGTTTTGGCTGCTCTTTCCTTGGGCCAGTCATCTTCAGAGGCTCTTCTCACCTGCTGTGGGCAGTATCCCTGGCCTTAATGTGGTGAGTTTTAACTAGGTGTGCTCTGGTCTGCTTATGAAATGAGTACACCAGAACTGAGGCCCTGTAGAACTCTGTGGTCAGGAGACGTGGTGTGGACAGGGGTTTGTGCTGTTTTATGGAGGAGGAGTCCACCACCCTGGGACAGGTGCATGCTGACTGAGAAGGGTAGTTTTGCCAGAGTGCGGAGTTGAGGGGTGGGGGTGGGGTGGGGCTTGGTTTAAGCAAGTTGGGCAGCCAGATTGGGAGCTGTGCTGCTTCCCGCAGGTGGCTCTGTGTTTATGCTGAGTGGCAGGGGAGGGAAATGGTGCCAGCCAGCTCCTTTGTTCCCAGAGAGGGGTCTCCCTGAAGGTTGCCTCTCAGGCAGCCTCAGGGAAGCACTCCTAGCATAGCAAATAATCAATCCCTGTGTGCCTCAGGGGTTTTTCAGATCAGGGTTTCCATGCTTTCTGCCTGGGTTGTGTTTGCCTGCCTTCTCTACAGGAGCGGTGCACTGCCCTCCCGATTCTGTCCCAGCCAATCCTGCTGACCTTTAAAACTCCAGGTTTTAAAGACGTGGTGTGGGTAGGGGCCTGCCCTGGTCTTCTGGGGAAGGAGCCCACCACACTGGGCCTCAGGCATGCTTGGCTGAGAAGGGCAGTCCTGTCCTGCCAGAGTGCAGGGGTGTGGGGCTTGGTGTAAGCAAGTTAGTTAGCCAGTGTCAGAGCTGTGCTGCTTCCCGCAGGTGGCTCTGTGTTTATGCTGAGGGGTTGGGGAGGGAAACGTCACTGGCCAGCTCCCCTGTCTCCAGAGAGGCGTCTCTGTGAACATTGCCTCCCTAGGATGCTCTCAGAGGGGATTGATTAACGTCCCCACTGTGTGCCCCAGACATTCTTCAGATCCCTGCCTCCATGCTGTGTGCTCCTGGGCTGTTTGCCTGCCTTTTCTGTAGGAGCAGAGTAGTGCCCTCCACACTCCATCAAGCTTACTGACTTTTAAAACTTCAGCTTTAAGCCCTGATTGCAAAAAACCATGAAATTCAGCCCCTCTCATTTTCCAAGCCAATGGCTTTGGAGAAATGTTCTCCTTGTGCAGTCCCCTGTGTGCATCTCTCTCTCTCTCTTTCCCTCTTCTCTGTGACCACGGCTCCCTCCTCTCTGCAGTACCCATGATCCTTTTCTCACTTAAACCATGTCTCCACACTTCCTACCTTCTTTGATGTGGCCTCTCCTCTCCTGTTAGTTGTGGAGTTTGTTCTGTCAGTCTTCAGGGCAATTTCTGGGCTATTTAGGATGATTTGTTAGTTACCTAGTTGTGTTTATGGGATGAGATGAGTCTAGGATCCTCCTACTCTGCCGCCATCTTTGATCTCCAGTACAGAGTCTTAGATTTACTCATGTATCATCCTTTGCAGCATCCTACATTTCTTCTTATAGATTCAGCTTACCATCTGGTATCATTTTTTTTTTTGCCTGAAGTATTTCCTTTAATATTTCTTGCAAGGCTCACAACAAATTCTCTCAGTCTGTTTATCTGAGATTTTCTTGTTTCACTTCTATTTCTGAATAGAAGATTTGCTAGGTACAGAATTTTTGGTTGACAGTTATTTTATTTCAACAAGTAGGTATATTTCACTGTTTTCTGGCTATCAAAAGACAGTGCTTTATAGATATTTTCATGTTTCTGCATGGTTGATGCTTTTCTGAATGCTTGATGCTTTCTGAGTAAGTAGCACTGGAATTTAACTTAACAAATAACTGATGGCAACAAACTTGGAAGTTCAAAGTCGAAGCCTCCACAAAGATGTGGAAACATCTCCCCTGGGGACAATTATCGTTTATATTCCGAAGGGTAATACAAACTTCTTCTCATCCCCTCAGAGATTTGTTGGTATTCCAAAGTAGAGGTGCTCTCCCTTTCTCCTTCTCTCCCTTCCTCCCTCCCTCTCACTTTTTCTCAAAGGTGCAGGTGTGCTGCTATTTGCTCTGAGTTTCATAATTCTGGGGATTCCTCTCCAGAGGTAGAAGTCATATTGCAAGTGCAAGTAATATCTGGTGCTCATTGCATTGTTCTGTGGGGAACTGGGAAATTGACATAAGCTGCTCTGTAAATAAAAGGCCTTTACCTGGATCCAGAAGTCTCTTGTTACTATTAATATACACGTATATTGAAAAATCAGCTGTTCATAGCTGTTGTATCCTTGTACGTAGATTGTTTTTCCCTTGCTCTTTTTTTGGGTCTTTTAACATTAAAAAAATTTTTTTTAAGTTTATTTTGAGAAAGAGAAAGCAAGTGAGTAGGGGAGGGGCAGATAGAGAGGGAGAGAGACAATCCCAAGCAGGCTCTACCCTCATCAGCACCGAGCCCCAATGCAGGGCTCGAACTCACAAACCATGAGGTTATGACGCGAGCTGAAACCAAGAATCAGATGCTTAACTGACTTAGCCACCCAGGCGCCCCTATCTTTGTGTAGGGGTGGATCTCTTTGTGATTAGGCTATTCGGGTTTTTTGAGCTTCTTGGATCTATAATGTTTTTCTTCATATTTGTGAAGTTTTCAGCCATTTTTTTCTTCAAATATTTGTATATATTTTTCCTGTACTGATCTCCTTATGGGACTCCTGTTACACGTGTGCTGATACATTTGATGTTGTTCCACAGGTATCTGGGCTTCTGTGTATGTTTCTTCACTCTTTTTTCTCTCTGTCCTTCTGATGAGGTAATTTCTGTCACTCAGTGTTTAAGATGTTCATTGATGTTTTCTTTTGCCATCCAAACCATGCCGCCAGGACCCTCTAGAGAATTTTTTTTCATTTCACTAATTCTGCTTTTCACATTCACAATTTCCATTTGATTCTTTCTTATAATTTCTCTATCTTTATGGAGATTGCCCGTGCACTCAGTCACTGTCATCATATTTTTCCTTAATTCTTTAAACATTATTTTCTTTAGTTCATGGAACGTATTTATAACAACTCATTTGAAATATTTCCCTGCTAAATACAATATTCAGGAGCACTCCAAGATAGTTTCCTTTCAGTCATTATGGGCCAGGTGTTCTTGTGTTTTTGTGTGTATCATAGTTTCTGTTGAATACTTTATTGTACAGCTAGGGATTCTGACTCATCTTCCTTCTGAGGATTAGTGTCATTTTTTCTTTAGTAACTTCCCCTGACTGAATCTATGAATTTTAGTCTCTCGTGCAGTGCACAGACACTATTTTTTTTTTCTTGATTTATTTCCAAGTCTGATTTCTGAGCAGTTCTTCCTGTGTTTGCATAACTTACTGTTCAGCTAAAGACATGTCAGTGATAGTGCTCTAAGCCTTCAAGCCTGTAAGGCTTTCACTCTATACTGATGAATCTGTGTGGGGAACGAGGAGCAAATTCAAAGTTCAGACCATGTCCAAGTCTGCCTGGGCTTCCTGCCACCCCCTCCTTCAAGCTCTTTAGGTCTCCTGTGTGCTGGTGCACAGGATCTGTTGGCCAGGAATATGTGTGTGGCATGGGATTGCTTTGGTCTCCAGTCACTCTGGGATATATGACCAATTTACTGAACCCTCTGGAGCTTTGTCTCCTCTTGGAACTCCCTGTTAAATATCCAGCTAGTGTGCCAATCTGTTGCTTTTCCCAAGCAGGACATCCACCTCAATCCACTCAAGTGGCCGGCTCTTCCTTTCATTTACCCTTGATGTGACCACTTTAACTGGCAATGTTTCAGGCCAGGTAAGCCCCCTCCGAGGGCAACAGCAAAGCTGCTGGGCTCCATGGCCTTTCCCAACCTGCTTGCACCTACAGAATTTGGCGGGTGGGGAGCGAGGAGAGGTAGGAGCAGCCTGAGCTGAGAACTCCACTGTCCTCCAACATTCAATAGTTTTCACAAACAATTGCCTCTCAATGTGTTGTATGCTGTTAGTTAAATTTCAGAATGATAGAATTAGTTGTTCTTGATTGTTTAATCCATTCTTTTTTTTTTTTTTAATATTTACAACCATAGGAGATTATATTCTTTTTTTTTTAATTTTTATTTTTTTAAAGTTTTATTTATTTCTAGGAGAGAGAGAGAGTGAGAGAGTGAGCAGGGGAGAGTCAGAGAGAGAGGGAGTCACAGACTGAAACAGGCTCCAGGCTCTGAGCTGGCAGTCAGCACAGAGCCTGATGCGGGGCTCGAACCCACGAACCGCGAGATCATGACCTAAGCGAAAGTCGGATGCTTAACCAACTAAGCCACCCAGGCGTCCCTGTTTAATCCATTCTTAAAGTTGCTTTTGGGGCAAGAATTTGCTGACTTGCTTGCTCTGTCATATGAGAAGTCAGAAGTGCCTCTCTTGTATCACTCTTCCCTTTGTGCACACTGCTCTGGCCTTCTTGTTCTTTGTTGAACACACTAAGTGGATTTCTCCTGTGTAGCCTTCATATTTTATTATTCTGGTAATGGTTTTCCCACACATCTTATTGAGTGTTTCGTTTACCTTCTCATTCTTCAGATTTGTACTCAAATATCACCTTTTCAGAAAAGACTCCTTCACCATCTTATCAGAGATAGCTTTCCACCTTCTGTTCAGCCTCTTTCTCTTCATAGTACTTTGTTTTCCTTGTAGAAATAATCAATATTATGTTATTAATGATTTCAAAATTATCTTTTCACTCAAGTCTCATAAAGGCAGAGGTTTTGTCCTGTTTACTGTTCTATCTCCAGCACACAAAATGGTTCCCGGCTCATAGCCATCTCAGCAAGCATTTGTTGAATGGATGAGTTGTCAAGGAAGCTTCACTTTGTTCTCTACATGTATGTCTCATCTCTCTGCATGCCTAAAACTCATTTTCCTTTTTCTTACTCTAAATTGTTTGCTTTATGTTTGGTCCTAAAATGGAAGCTCTTTCAGGGGGGATCACAGATGTCTTTACAAATAATGGGTGACATTTTCTCGAGCAATAGCAGCTACCCCAAGGGACAGAGCACTTACACTGCATTAATGATCGGTGATAAGATGCAGGAGAATATTAATCCATTTGAGCCTTTTTGGGTACAACATTTGTGGCTGAAATGGTAGGGAAACTACCTTTGAGCTGATTGCCCTTTTCCTTCTACCTCATCTTGCCCTTCTTCACTCCCCCCAAGTTCTGGCATATAAACGAATCCATATTTCGCTAGTCTGTGTTGTAATGGAGTTTTGCTATAAAGACAGATAAGATGACATAAGACACTAATAGAATGATTCTTAGGACGATCATGGAGACAAAAGAGAAGTTAAAAGGGCACAGTTAAGAGGTAGAGCATTTAGAGGCAACATTCCTTGCAGGAAGTAGGACCTTATCTATTTTCTGACTGAGGTAGGCAAGAGCAGAGCAGGAAAGACCCAGGACAAAGTGCTGTCATTCCAGTGAACAGAAAGCACTGTGGATGGATCACAGGAGAAAGGCCCTATGTGTTCTTGGTAGAAGGAGAGTGGGCTAGAAGCAAAAAAAGTATTTCCAGGGAAGTCAAGCCTGATGGGATTTCTGGAAGATAAGCAGGGGTCTATTGCACTCGGTGGAGAATAAGGGGAAGGACATTCCAGGCAGAAGGAGCAGAGAAGTTTAGCAGGGAGCAAACAATCCACTATGAAATTGCTTTTCAACATTGGTCTTCACAATTATGTTTGTTTAGTTTAGTCTGGTAATTGTGTTATCTTTGAACACATAGCAACTGAGCATGAAGGAAAGAGACCCCCAGACAGATTGTATAGAGAGGTGAGGCAGCCTAAGGTTAAAATGTCCACAGATATTACTAGAAAACAACAATTCACGGGGATAATTGAATGATACTTGCTTTGACATTTTACTACAAAATCTCTACTAAGTACAAGTTTGCAGAGATGATTTCTCTACTATTTCCTACACAAATGCCATTTATATTGTTTTTGTTTCATTTGATTTGCCCTAACAAATTGTTATATGTTTAGTCTATTCATTTGAGATGAGATTTTACTGACACAATTGACTATTAAAACAAGTAATAAAAATGAGTGTAAGGAACTATGTTTAGAGCAGTCTAGTGAACTCTGATTGAATGAAGAATTACACTCTAAAAGACCTCAGAGTCATTGCCAAGCCAGTGTAACCTTGAGCAGGGACTGAGATGGGGAGATCTGCACTGCCTTTGCCTTCCGATAATTGCTTCTTTGCTGTTTCTATTAGCCATCTGACTGCAGTTAAAATAACATTCATGACTTTCTGCTTAATGTTCTAGAACAGACAATCAGGAGGCCATGAAGCAGAGACAATGGGTAATCTTAAAATCCATGAGATGTCCTAAGCAGCCTTCCCTCTCGACTTGCAGTAATTGGTTACAGGCAGAGGAGATGGAGCATCAAGCTGCTCCATCTGTGCCCTGAATAAGTGAGTAGGGCTGAAGCTTGAGGAAAAAAGCTAGAGCTCATGAAGGGGCTCCCACACAGAAAGGCTCAGGAGTGGGATAGACGGACTGTTGAGGGGGCTGCCATAAATGCCAGAGTCTGAGGCTCCAATGAATTTGGGTGCTGGGGCTGGAATGGGGAAGGGTAGGAACAGCATAGTATGAGCCTTCCTTCCTCCTGTGTGATATTTTTTTTTCCCCTTGAGGAAGGGGCTCTTTCACCCATTTGTCTTTGTTGTTGTTGTTGTTGTTTTTTTTAAGTTGAGTTTTAATTGTAATCCCAGTGTAGTTAACATACAGTGTATTTTAGTTTCAGGTATACAATATAGTGATTCAGCTCTTCCACACAGCACCCAGTGCTCATCCTGACAAGTGACCTCCTCAATCCCAATCCCTATTTCCCCATCCCCCCATTCCCCTCCCCTTTGGTAACCATCAGTTTCTTCTCTTTAGTCAAGAGTCTGTTTCTTGGTTTATCTCTCTTTTTTCCTTTGCTCATTTGTTTTGTTTCTTAAGTTCCACTTGTGAGTGAAATCACATAGTATTTGTCTTTTACTGACTTTTTCACTTAACATTGTACTGTCTAGCTCAATCCATATGGTAGCAAATGGCAAGATCTCATTCTTTTTATGGCTGAGTAATATTCCAGTGTGTGTATATGTACATGTATATATATATATACATATAGACACATCTATACATATATTTGTATACATACATACCACATCTTCTTCATCTATTCATCAGTTGGTAGACACTTGGGCTACTTCCATATCTGGCTATTGTTGATAGTGCTGCTATAAACACCGGTGTGCATGCGTCCCACTGAATTAGTGTTTTTGTAGTTTTTTGATCACCTGTTTATCCTACCACTTTCTTTTCTTTTTTTTTTTAAGTAGTTTATTGTCAAGTTGGTTTCCATATAACACCCTGTGCTCATCCCCACAAATATATCCTACCACTTTCTTATTAAGCTCTAGCAATGTTGCTGACAGAGGCTCCCACACAGAAAGGCTCAGGAGTGGGATAGACAGACTGTTGAGGGGGCTGCCGTAAATCCCAGAGCCTGAGGATTTGGGGGCTTGTGGCTCACATAACAGCTATACTGCATCACATTCTGTCTTCTCAATATGTTTTCTTCTTTGCAACACATACTGTGGTCTTCATTCTCGGTATTCAGACACTGCCTTTGAGCCAACAGAGTACAGATTCTTCTCTTTGCCCACTCCTAGCAAGGAGGGTTTTGGGGGGAATGAGTTACACATGGTGTCCTGCTCAGATGATGCCTCCTGGTGGCAGGCAGGCTGGGGCTGCCCCCTGAGAGATCTGGGTCAGGAGGTTAGCCACCAAGCGCTCAGGACTGTGCCTTTGAAATGCCCCTCTCGTCTTCTGTTTGGAATGTTGCTCTTCTCTTCTTCTGTCTCTGTTGCTATAACCACCTCTTTTTTACTCTAGACTCATTACAGGTGCTTGGATTTCAGCGTGAGTCTCATTAGCTAGCCCTGCTCAGAAATGAAGCGGGTCCTTTTTTTCTGATTATGGAGTGAGTGCGTGTACCCTGCCTCGCTCCGACGTTCTTCCTTGTCTGACCCCACATTCACCCTCCGAGAATGTGTCATGCAGAGCTCCTCATCACAGCTTCTTGGGGCCAATGGGGCCCATGTCCTTGCTGCCCCTCACACCGCATTTGGAGTCTTGTCATTTTATTTATTTCTTTATTTTATTTTATTTTATTTTTATTTTATCCCTCCCTCCCCTCCCCTCCCCCCCCCTCCCCTCCTCTCCCCTTCCCTTCCCAGAACATTTCACTGAATGTCCTTTTTCTGCTTTGCTGCCTAGTCACATCTGACTTAGCCTTCAGAACCATATTTTCTGGGAAGCCTCCACGAATGGCCCTGCTCTCACTCTACTGTGAATTTCTCTCAGGCTTCACGACTAACCCAATACCTCAATATAATTTTGTACTGACTTCTGTTACCCACCAAATGTTTTCAAATCATGATTTGCCAAATGAGGAAAAAAATGGCTTTAATGATAATTCAGTTACATACTTCTTCAGTGTGTTTAAAGTATCTCCAACAGTCCTAAGTCCATCACAGTTCTCAGTAGACATGTTTAGCTTGCCCAGTTCTGGGCTTCCCAGCCCTGAGGAAGACTGGAGTGCATTCTGTGAGTGCAGCTCTGGTTCCTACCTTTACAGTTGCTCTAGAATAGTCCTAACATCTCCAGGATGCTGTCTGTTTTGCCATTGAAGGGACAGGATAAAGTGGCTTGAACTATTCACCTGGAAATCTTTTCTCATAATACAGTCACTCTTGGGAGCTCAGTTCTTCTGTTCCCTCTAAATGCCACTGAAATGTCCCCCTCATCTGAACCCCTGCCTTCCCTCATATGCAAGCATTTCCATCTGAGTTACGGTGCCGCTCCCCCCACCCCTGCCCTGTACTCCCCACTGCCATTTCAGGCAGAACTTGCATGCATCAAGTTTTAAAATATTTTTCCTTAGGTCATCATCTTTACGCAGGGATTCAAGTAACTGTGTAGATGTACTAACGCTGTGAACTCAAAACCATACCGACAGTACTCTGGTATTATAGGGGTTACCATCCCTAAAGCAAGGGAGAACCTTGGTCCCATTTCCCATCATACAAAATGCAGCCTAAACTGCTATTTCCCTTGGGTCATTGGAATTTGGTTATTTGGCTTTACAGAACTGGAGATGACAGTTAACCAATTTATAGGGAGTAGGAAAATCATCTTTCTTAGGAAGAGCAGCATCGTTGGTTTCCACAGAGTGCAGGTATTTGGTTTCTCTGTTACACGGCATGAATTCAGGGACATGTTTCCCATACCCTTCTCCGGTTTCTTTACTCTGTTCCAAACCCACTCATACTTCTAGAAGTCTGCATTTTGAGTGATTACTACTGGAAGTAGAATTTTTCCTGGGTTAAAACTTCACACCGCTAGGGGCGTCTGGGTGGCTCAGTTGGTTGAGTGTCTGACTTCAGCTCAGGTCATGATCTCATGGTTTGTGAGTTCGAGCCCCACTTTGGCCTCTGTGCTGACAAACAGCTCAGAGCCTGGAGCCTGCTTCAGATTCTCTATCTCCTTCTCTCTCTGCCCTTCCATTGCTCATGACCTGCCTCTTTTTGTCTCTCAAAAATAAATAAATGTTAAAAAAAAAATTAGAGGGAGGAGGCAAGATGGTGGAGAAGTAGGGAGCTCCGTGCATTTTGCTTGCCCCCATCTCTCAAACAGAGAAGGACTGAAGCCATAGGACACTGAACCGCAGGAGTTTGGGAAGAAAAAGAGACAGAGCACACTGTCTCATAAGGCTACCTCATAAGGCTACGTCAAGAAACAAGCCAAAGTACACATGGTGGAGAGTCCCAGATACCACTATGAGTAGGGAAATAAAATAACCAAACAACAAGAGAGACCAAGAGACACCATTAAAAGAACACTTCATGAACATATAGGCCCTAGACAGTCAATGAGCCTTCTTTAATATAGCAGTACTTGCAGGTGCAGAGTGCATAACAAGCTTTTAAAACTGACAAGAGACAGAAAGCTAGTCTGAAAATGACAAGACAGAAGAACTCTCATCTAAAGAAATTCCAGGAGGAAATGACAGCTAAAGAGNAGGGCAAAGAGAGAATTCTGAAAGCAGGTAGGGATAAAAGGGCCCTAACATACAAAGGGAGACCTATCAGAGTACTTAGAGACCTATCTACTGAAACTTGGCAGGCCAGAAAAAAATGGCAGGAAATCTTCAATGTGATGAACAGAAAAAATATGCATCCAAGAATCCTTTATCCATCAAAGCCTGTCATTCAGAATAGAAGGAGAGATAAAAGTCTTCGCAAATAAACAAAAATTGAAAGAATTCATCACCACTAAACTACCCTACAAGAAATCCTAAGGGAGACTCTGTGAGGGAAATGTTGCAAGGAACACAAGGTACCAGAAACACCACCACAAGCATGAATCCTATAGAGAACACAGGGACTCTAAACCCATATTCTTCAATAATAACACTGAATGTAAATGGACTAAATGCTCTGCTACACAGGGCAGCAGAACGGATAAAACAAAAAATCCATCTATTTGCTGTCTACAAGAGACTNGAATAGAAGGAGAGATAAAAGTCTTCGCAAATAAACAAAAATTGAAAGAATTCATCACCACTAAACTACCCTACAAGAAATCCTAAGGGAGACTCTGTGAGGGAAATGTTGCAAGGAACACAAGGTACCAGAAACACCACCACAAGCATGAATCCTATAGAGAACACAGGGACTCTAAACCCATATTCTTCAATAATAACACTGAATGTAAATGGACTAAATGCTCTGCTACACAGGGCAGCAGAACGGATAAAACAAAAAATCCATCTATTTGCTGTCTACAAGAGACTCATTTAAAAAATTTTTTTACATTTATTTATTTTTGAGAGACAGAGTAAGACAGTGCATGAGCGGCAGAGGAACAGAGAAAGAAGGAGACACAGGATCCGAAATAGGCTTCAAGCTCTGAGGAAGCATTCAGCACAGAGCCTGATGGGGGACTCAAACCCATAAACCGTGAGATCATGACCTGAGCCGAAGTTGGACACTCAACCAACTGAGCCACTCAGGCGCCCCTACAAGAGACTCATTTTAGACCTGAGGATACCTTCAGATCAAAAGTAAGGGGATGGAGAAATATCTTTCATGCTACTGGAAGTCAAAAGAAAGCTGGAGTAGCCATTCTCATATCAGACAAACTGGACTTTTTTTTTTTTATGTGTTTTTATTTATTTCTAGGAGAGAGAGAGAGAGAGAGACAGCGTGAGCAGGGGAGGGTCAGAAGAGAGAGGGAGTCACAGACTGAAACAGGCTCCAGGCTCTGAGCTGGCAGTCAGCACAGAGCCCGATGCGGGGCTCGAACCCACGAACCGCGAGATCATGACCTAAGCGAAAGTCGGACGCTCAACTGACTAAGCCACCCAGGTGCCCCAGACAAACTGGACTTTAAAGGCAGTAGCAAGGGATGAAGAAGAAGGGCATTATATAATAATTACAGGGTCTATCCATTACAGGGTCTATCCATCCGGAAGAGATAACAATTTTAAATGTCTACACACTGAATTGGCAAAGAAATGTCACCACATCAGAAACATAAATGTCACTGCATCAGAATTGGCAAAGAAGAAGTCAAACTTTCACTTTTCGCAGACAACATGATACTCTACATAGAAAACCCAACAGACTCCACCAAAAGCCTACTAGAACAGATCCATGAATTCAGCAAGGTTGCAGGGCACAAAATCAATGTACAGAAATCGGTTGCATTTTTATACACTAATAATGAAGCAACAGAAAGAGAAATCAAGAAACCGATCCCATTCGCAGTTGCACAAAAAAACCATAAAATACCAGGAATAAACCTAACCAAAGTTAGAAGAGATCTGTATGATGAAAACTATAGAAAACTTATGAAGGAAATTGAAGAAGACACAAAGAAATGGAAAAACATTCCATGCTTATGGGTTGGAAGAATAAATATTGTTAAAATGTCACTATTACCCAAAGCAATCTACACCTTCAATGCAGTCCCAATCAAAATTGCACCAACATTCTTCTCAAAACTAGAACAAACTATCCTCAAATTTGTATGGAACCACAAAAGACCCTGAATAGCCAAAATAATACTGAAGAAGAAAACCAAAATGAGGGGCATCGGCATCACCATCCCACACTTTAGCCCNTAAAGGACCTGAATGTGAGACAGGAAACTATCAAAATCCTAGAGGAGAAAGAAGGAAACAACCTCCTTGACCTCAACTGCATCTATTTCTTACTTGACACATCCACAAAGGTNGAGGGTGTGGAGAAACGGGCACCCTCCTACACTGTTAGTGGGAATGTAAAATGGTGCAGCCCCTCTGGAAAACAGTATGGAGGTTCCTCAAAAATTGAACACTAGAACTCCCCTATGGCCCAGCAGTAGCACTGCTATTTACCCAAGGTATACGGGAGTANGCATGGAGGAGGTCACTTGTTGGGATGAGCACTGGGTGTTATATGGAAACCAACTTGACAATAAACTATGAAAGAAAACAAAGAATAAAACTTCACACCTCTAATTCCATTTTGTTTCTCTCTGGGGTTTCCTTCAAATCCTGTTTACTTTTTTCATTCTTTTTTTTTTTTTTTTTTAAGTAATCTCTACACCCAATGTGGGACTCGAACTCATGACCCAGAGATCCAGAGTTGCACACTCTACCAACTGAGACAGCCACTCGTGAACTTTCAAGTCATTAACAAAGATGCTCTTGCTCAACTGTAACACTGTCCTCAAATGAGTTCACTGTTAATGTGTCACCAGCCCAATTTTTAAAGAAAATCACATGATGCATTTTCTTCCTCACTTTGCAATGACCTTCAGTTAAGATTTTTAAAAAAGCGATCTGTTGACACAATAGCTTCACACTAACTTATTCCACTGGACCATCTGGTTTCACTATATTCCTGGTTAAAGAATTTAGCTTCTCAGTGATGGGGATGACTTTTAGTTCACCTGTAAGGTTTCAGATCATTTCTGAAGTGTTCTGTGGAGTTGCACACGAGTGAGGTAAATGTATTTAAAGAGTATTTTTTTGGAGGGACCGTCCATAATAGAGAATGTATCTCAAATCTCCAAATGTGGTTAAGAATGTCTTTCTCATTCTTTTGCTAAATTCATGACATTTTCATANATAGCGTTTAGATTTAGAAAGAATACTTTTGGAAGGAAGAGAATTGCACCCATACAGATGGGGGATAGAATTCTTTATTTCTTAGTGAGGCTATTTGTAACCTGGGCTTAAACTTGATTAACAACAAGTCGTACAGTTGCAGCCTAAGTGCACTAAGAAAATCTCAAATCTTGTCTAGGCGGTGTGTGAGGAATGTGGGTATTAGCAAGAGATTTATGTACTGAAATTGGAGTTTGTCTGTTGCAAGTGCTCTCCCCTGAGCCAGCAGGAGAGGGGGAGTAGCATGTTTTGTTGAAGCACTCACGGGTGACTGGAGAAACCCAACAGGGTTCAACAGGCTGAAGCGATGGGGTCCTCTGTTTCCTAGGCAGGAGTCCTGCCTGCTACCCAAAACCAATAATGTGTCCCTAAGCCTCTTTGTCCAAGACTGTGTTTCAGTTGTCTAGATGTTTGCTTTGGAAATGTCACAACGAATAACCTAAGAGAGGGTATTAGAGAAAGGTTACAAATTCTTTGGGGACATAAAGCCTCATGCATGTGGTCTCTGAGAAGAGGAAATCACTATAGATAATGTTTGCTTTTTCTTCATTCCCTGCAGACAATAAAATAGAAACAGGAACAAGAAAAATCTGGCATTTCTTCACTGACTAAAGCCTTCCATCTAGTCATTTTTGTCAGACAAGGGATGCTGATTCAGTGCCCTGGGACACAGGAGTTAGATGGTTTTATCTGGTGGGGTGAGACCCACTCCCACGTCCGCACCGCTGGACCAGGTCTCCCCTGGGGATCTTGGCAGCGCGTCCTGCGTCTACCGGGTCTCCAGTCCATCTCCTCTGCCACATCCTGCGGATTTCTGGTGCAGAGTGAATTTGGAGATGGTTTTGCAATCTTGGCTGAGGGAGACGAAGGGTCAAAATCAAAGCACTTTTCATCCCAATGCATGATCTTGTCTGTGCACAGGCAGGGGGCCTTCTCCTCCCTAATCTCTTTGAGCATCACTCTGGAAGGGCTTTGGCACAGGCACACNTTGGCTGAGGGAGACGAAGGGTCAAAATCAAAGCACTTTTCATCCCAATGCATGATCTTGTCTGTGCACAGGCAGGGGCCTTCTCCCTAATCTCTTTGAGCATCACTCTGGAAGGGCTTTGGCATAGGCACAACAACTGCCACAAGAATCGGTGAATCCGAGCCAAATCTTACATCACCAGGAAGATGAAACACTCCCTGTGCAAGGCCCACTAGCACAGAAGCATTGTTGGGGGACAGAAGAGGGCACCAGCTGCATCCTAGGTGCTGACCCTCCCCAGGCCCCACTGCCCCTCACCCCAAGGAGGAAATGTCTCCCATGGAGTCCCTGGATTACTCAGAACTCATCAAAGAAAGGCCACTACTTCCCTGGAGAGTGGCTTATTTGTCCTCCTAATTACCAACGCAAAGCCTAAGTGTGTCTTTTCTGAAATGTTGATTTGGAATTCTGAATTTAAAAATGGGAGTCTGCCTCGTTTAGCTTGCAAACAAGATTCTCAACAGCACAGCAGGAAGACCTTTGGATTATACTGCCCTCAACCTGGAAGAAGTAGACATGAGAGTCAGGGAACCCTGAATTACTGACATTTCCAAAAGAGTTAGTAAGATGAACAAAGATGGACAAGTAACCATGAAAGGTGGAAGCTGCTCTATTAAAATTAGAGGGCTTTAGCAAGAAAGGGTCCCTTAGCCATCCGGAGGGGGTCACACTGGGATGGAAATGATTAATTATACTTGAAGATTCCTCTAATGTTGCAGATGACAGAAATGAAGAACGGTCTTTATTATCTGATCTGAAGTAGGGAGTCAGAAGTTGCTGAAGAGATACATATGGCTGATAGGGAGGAAGAAACAAGAGCAAATTTAAAATAAACCCAGGAAAGACTTATTGAGCAAAGTTTGGGGTTTTTTTGGGTCTACAAGCAATGGAATACTACACTTTTTAGACCATTGACATTTATTTTAAAAAGGAAGAAAATAACAAGACAGGCAGTGTCAACCAGGATGTAATCTTCTGAGGAGCTGTGGTGCCTAGGCAGCCTTCTTTCTGGTCACAGGTGTGGTTTGTGGATCTACCTGTATGCTGGGTTAGTGTGGCTCCTCTGAGAAGCAGGTGCCAGGATGAGATTAATACACAGAGGTTTCTACAGGGGAAATGCCTGTGTGAGAAGACATGCAGGGGGAACCACGAAGGGAGGGAGAGCTATCAGACTACAACACAGGTCTGACCCTGAGTGAAGGAGAAAGGGAAGGGAGTTGGGTGGAAGCATCCAGGATTGCCACATGGCTCAGGGAAGGTTCAACAAGGCTGTTGAGGAGCTCTTGAACCAAATCCGGGTTCTGTGTCTGAGAGGCATCCTGTGTCTCCCAGGTGTGCCCTGTTGTGCTTAGCCATGGGCTAAGAGCAGCCTGTGGGAAGTGACCTTGAGGCAAAGGTAATGGTGGATTGAGCATGCAGCTCGACCTCTTGGTCACTTACACTTCCTGTAGTGGGAAGTTTACACAGCAAATTCTCATGGCCACCAGTTACCCAATGCAGCATTCATAATGGCAGTACGGTCTTCCATGGAATTGGAAGGGATGCTGGAAGTCATTGTTCTAACCTTCTCCTTTTGCACATGAAGAGACTTGGGCATGTGAGGCTCGTGCCTTCATTATTAGACAACCATGGGTGACAGAGCTGATTTTCCCCCTTAGAACATTCACGTCTCCTGAATATAGTGCACTTTCCACTGAGCCAATGAGATGGTCAATCTAAGTCGTCCTTAAAAAATAAAGTTTTCATTTTCTGTGGTAATTACACATGTTGTAAAAATTTGGGGAATAAAAGAGAAATTATAAGAAGGAACAGTATGACTCATAACAACCAAACCTCCAAAGTCTTAACCTTTTTGAAAGAGGATAAACTAGATGTGATTGAAAGCACAGGCTTTGGAATCACGCACATTTAAGTGTAGTCCTCAGCTTGGTCCTGGTCACACAACTGTGGATAAATTCTGTAATCTCTGTGAGCTTCAGTTTAATGATCTCTGAAATGGGAATAGTAACATATATCTCAGTTGGCTTATGTAAAGATCACAAAGATGTAATGCAAGGAAGGTATTTCACACTCATTTGTATACAGTTGAGTACTAAATAAAATCACTGCTATTATTGTTTTGGGCTTTAATTTGATAATGTTTTGTTTATTACTAATTTATTATTTTATTTTTTAAGTGTTTTTATTTATTTTTGAGAGAGTGAGAGAGAGAGAGAGGAGGAGAAAATGAGTGGGGAAGCAGGGTGGGGGGACAGAAGATCTGAAGTAGACTCCGTGCTGACAGCAGTGAGCCCAAGGTGGGGCTTGAACTCCCAAACTTCAAGATCATGACCTGAGCCAAAGTAGGATGCTCAACCGACTGAGCCACCCATGTGCCCCTTATTACCAATTTATTAATCTGTTATAGAATTTAGCCAGAATGACATATCTTGTTCATGTAGCAAACCCAGATGTTTCCTTTCCTTGTCAATGACAGTGACAGAGTAGCTTTGCCAGCACGTATCGCCACTTGATGCTCATTATCAGTGATAATGGATTTGGATCTGGGTTATTACGAGTACACAGAAATCTTAGAGTAAAACACTGAGTATTTAATCAGTCTGTGACTTAAAATACTTCCAGTTGGTAATTGTGATTAATCTCTACTGTAACTAGGGAGTGTTTGTTTCTAGCTTTGTGTATAAAACAGTACAGTACACCTCAATCTCAGAATTGGGTTCCAAGCTCCCAGTACAGCGAATGGCAGAAAGAACAGTTTAACCCAGCTCAGGTCCCTAATTCACTTCACGTGTGCAGGAATCCAATGTGTTCCATCAGATTCTGGTGATAGTGTAAACACTCCTCTCCCCTCTACTCCCACCTTGGAGTTGGGAGCTCTTTGCTGCCCTTGGCCTCTGACACAAAAGCATAGTAGTTGGAGCAAAGGAGCCAGCGTGGCTGTAGTGAGGTGGGGGTCGGCTCGCTGATCTATCCAGCGAGAAGCACATCTGTTCCAACTGGCAGAGCGTCATGGCGACGCTCTGCTTGATTCAAGATTTCCACGTGGTGTGACATTGGTCATGCCTGCCTCTCCATTTGGTTAGCAGAACTGTGTCTTGTAGATGGCATTTTAAATAAAATCTCATGCAGGTCTGAGAATGTCTTTCATTTGCAAAGAGTATGTTTTTACCGGTTGAATACAGAATTCTTGGGTCACAAGCTTTTCCCCACACAGAGTCTGGTGGACTGTGCTTCTTTGTCTTCTAGTCATTAATGTTGCAGAGTCATTGAAGACCACACTAGTTTTTATTCCAGAGTCAATACTTATGTTTGCTGTCTGAGTGCTGTGGAATTTTTTCTCAATCCACTGGACTAGAGGTTTCAATAATTTCCTCCAATTCCATAACCCCTTCCTAGAGAACTTGCTCCATCCTTAGCCCAGATGGGGCAACTCAAATGACAGTATGACCCTGGCTTTTTGGGTAAAGCTAATTGGGCCATGGATGGACAGCTATCTAGAGCTGGCCCATCATTCATCTTATCCAGAAACTCATCAGTGGGGAGCAGAAACTGATTAAAAAAATTTTTTTTTAAATTTTATTTCTTTTGAGAGAGAGAGAGAGCATGAGAGGAGGAGGGAAAGAGACAGAGAGAGAGAGAGAAGGAGGGAGGGAGGGAGAGGGAATCCCAAGCAGGCTCTGCACTGTCAGCACGGAGCCTGATGTGGAGCTCACACCCACGAACCACAAGATCATGAGCCAAAACCAAGAGCTGGATACTTAACCCACTGAGCCACCCAGGTACCCCAAGACTGAGTTTTTTACCTGTAGGAATTTAAGCTCAAATCATGCTGACTCAGGTGTTGGATGTTTCATTTGGGAGCAGGCATTGTGAGCCCTGCATAAGCAAATGAGCAGGGAAGTCAGTTCATAAAGAAATGTGGATGAAGCAGTCGTGGAGTGGAGTTGAGGTGTGGTGGGTATGAGTAGAGGGAAAAACTCCTGATAATGCTTTTTTCCAGGAAGCCCAGCTATCCTGCCATCAGTTGACCTCTCTGAGATTCTCCCGTACCATCTCCACAGATGCACAGTTAACCTGCTTCCAGAAGTTCTTGTTCCTCTTGTTCCTCAGTCAGCACATTGACGGAGGCATTCTTATAACCCACTTTTTTTTCCCCCCGGAAGGATATCTCATTGTTGGTTTGTATTAACTGATTTGGTTTGGAGGTTTCTTTTGATCTACACAGTTGGCTCTTTGTCTTAGCTCAGGGACTTTTGTTTCAGTCATTGCTTCTATCTCAGTCTGGTATAATTCTCAGAATTACCTATAATTCTTAGGTAAAAACACTGCTGTATCTCTATCATTTCTCTCTCTGTCTCTCTCCTTCTTTTCAACTTTTCTCTGCATTCTGGGAGATTATTTGAATTTTTCTTCTGTGTACCATATTAAATTATTTTCTGAGAGGTTTCCTTTCTGAAACAATTCCCTTTCTCCCGTCCTGTTGACTTCGGGGGCTTTTTTCTTTTCCTTGTTTTCTATTCTAGGATAGTAGCTGTAGAGAGTGAAGATTGCCCTTGGCTACATTCACTGTTCACTGGACGGGGTGGTGCTTCCTAAGATGTATCGAAAGGAGCACTTAATGTGTAAAATTCCTAGCTGATTTTCCACTGTCAAGAAGGAACTTTCTTGTTTGTTTTTATATGTTTTTGTTGAGGTAAAATTCACATAACATCGCATTTAAAAGTGTGCTTCAGGAATTTGCACGTCACTTTGCTCAGGGCCACGTTAATCTTCTCTGTATTGTTCCAATTTTGAAGCGAGCGTGGCATATACTTAGCGTGATTCTGACGAGCTGAGGTGAAGTGATACTCTATCCATTGCCTAGTTCTCTGAAAAACGAAATCAGGTAAGACCATGTCCTGCCGGACCTTCCTTGTATTCTCTCTAGTCTGTTCAAGGGATCATTCCCTTCACACCGAGGCTGGTCAGCAGACACCAAAGAACAATGTCTCCTTGTCTCCGCGTTGTTTCCTGGAGTGAGTTAATAAAATGGCACCATGGGAGGCAGCTCTACTGCTGCCTAGCCAGGAGCAGAAGCTCAGCTGGAGTTTCTAACTGAGCCTGAGAAATATCAGGTACAAGATTTGGACCATTGTTGGTAGATAGGCCACCTCCACAGAACGATGCCATAAGCTTTTCATAGAGTGTTCGAATAATGGCAAGCAGAATTAAAAAAGCAAATGGTGAGGTTTGAGGATGCCTCCAGTTGCTGTGAAGCACTAAGAATGTTAATGGCAGCTAAGAATGTCTGCACGGTTATTAAACTTAGAAGAATTACCTCACAGACTGTGAAGAATTCCAAAGTCCTGATAATTATTAACTATTTATCCCAAATGACTGGCAAATTTCTAACCGAGAGAAGACTGACAAGCCATTGGGTGTTGGGAAATTCAATCGGAGTTAAAAATTAAGCCTACTTTCTGTTGAGGAACAGTTGGAGAAGTTGCCAAAGGCTCTCAGCAGCCCTGGAAATGGTCTCCAAAATGTATTTGCTGTTGAGAGCACTTGCTTTGGGTTTAGTGCCAGTTAGGCTACAGTCCAAGCGATTCATGAATGACCTAAGTTAGCTAGACAGAGCTTCAGTTTCTTGTTAAGTCAGGAACCTATGATGTAGTTCTTCTTGCTTTCATAAAGTGGGAAGGGGATCAATGAATTCATGTCGAAGTTAGGCCAATAACTTGCATTACTGTTGCAGTAGTGTTGATTTTTCTCCCCAAAGAGTAGGATGAAATAGCTCCTGCTGGAGTGGTTTTCATTACTGAAGACTAAAATTAGAGTAAAGTGCTTCTGAAAAGTAAGATCTGATCTGAGGAAAACAAAATATCTTGAGCTATTGAAATCATCATCATTACCCTCGTTACCTCTTTGGGTTTGTGAAGTTTGGGGGGTAAAGCAAATGAAACACTAAAAGTGCTTAGTACAGAATGGGAGGGGATGGTGTAAAGTACTGCATGACCTCAAGTGCGCATGTTCATTTAGTTAAAAAATACATAGCGCACCTATTGTGTCCCAGACATAGCACATGCCTTCAGCACTGTGCGGGGTGGGGGATATAATAGGGGAAAAATGAAAGTTTCTGCCCTCCTGAAGTTTACATATAATAATACTAACAAAGGACATCTGTAATATTAAATCTCATCAAGGCCAGTATAGGCTAGTGGAGACAGCCTTGGGTGGTAAAGAATAAAGCCTATACTTTATATGTAACTATGCCTCTATGTGTCCTCAGAAAGTCACTGATACTTTCCTTACTGATGTCTGTAACCTTCTGAAGGGCAGCACTGGCATCGGATTGTCTGAGTCTCTTAAATTGTGTGATTCCTCTGTCTAATAGATGTTCCATGAATGTTTTTTGAATGAACAGACCTCATATTCTCTTAAATTCCTAGCATTATGTTGAATGATTATGGTATTACAAATTACTTTGTCACTGAGACTCAGCCTTGTGTCTTGCATTTGCCAGTTTTTAAACAAACCCTATAAACATGAAATGCAGGAGAGATGTCCCTCCTTCCACTCCCCTCTGCTCCCTCTCCCCCCAACCAATCAAATGCTAGCCAGAGATTCATTCAGCATGGCCCAGACACCCCTTGACCTGGCATTTCCCTGGCTCTTCTATTTGTGTCTCTGTCCACAGTAATCTTAAGTGGTCACATAGCATCTTTTCCTACTGGCCCACTGACTATGGTCCTCCAGCATCCATTCATCTGCTTGGGACTCTGATTCCAGAAACCCAGGTTATCTCCCTGAGACACAGTGCCCTCTAAATGATGAGTGAGTTCACTGCAAATTTAAAATCGCATTTTATAAGTAAAAAGAAGAATTTTTCAGGACTGCCAGTAAGATGAAAGATGTAGGTGATACATAGGTCCTGAGCCAATGAAAGGATTCCCATCCCATGATGGCTCTTTCTCCTCACTCCTGACTTCTCCTGTGTTGATTAAACTGACCCCCAGAATATAGGGATAGTGACTGTCTTGTACATCTCTGCATGTGTAATGAGCAGCTATGTGCTGAATAAATGAATGAATGTATTCAGGCTCTTGTCTTTGCCAGTTCAGGCTGCTATCAGAAATTATCACAGAATAGGTGGCTTAAACAGCACACTTTAATTTCTTATAATTTTGGAGGCTTGGGGTCCAAGGTGAAGGTGCTGGCAGATCTGGGGTCTGGCGAAGACCCACTTCCTGGTTTATAGTCCACTGATTTCTTGCTCTATCCTCACATGATGGAGAGAAAGAGAGAAAGTAGAAGCAAGCTCACTCATTTTTCTCCTTATAAAGGTACTAGTCATATGATGAGGGCTCCACCTTCATGATCTAATTATTTCTCAAAAGCTTCACTGCCTTATGCCATCATATGGTGGGTGAGGATTTCAACATACGAGTTTTAGGGAGACACAAACAGTTAATTGAAAGCAGGTTCAATCTCTTCTTCTGGGGTCCCTACTTCCTTTTCTAATGTATGTCCACAAATAATTTATTATAGTCATTGGGTTTGTGATCATCATCATCTTAAATTTTGGTATAATTTCATTGTTTGCATCTATGTCTGAATTTAGAACCAGATGAAACATAAATCTCTACTCAACCAGGATAAGGGTGTTACAATGATCACCTACATAAGTAATTAAAGGAAATCTTTGAAACAGGAATATGGACTAGAAATTATTAGTTATCAGAAAGTTGTTAATCTTAGGAGTGATTATAACACTGTGATTGTGTAGGAAAAAATAGATTTTTAGGAGCTTTCGGATTATATACTTAAGGGTAAAGTAACATGATATTATTTATTTTCCAGTGGTTTGCAATATCTAATTATTTTCTATCCATTTACCTAGATAAAACAAAGATGGCAAAAAGTTAACATTCTGGATTCTGGGTGGTGGGTCTGTGTGTGTTCGTCACCCTGTTCTTCCATATGTTTTCAGGATTTTTGTTAAAAGCATTGGAGAAAGCAATAAAGCAGATGTTTATGATCTTGGGAATACATGTGACCCCAGAGGGTCATCTGTTTTGGGCTTGCATCCCTCCAGGATTGCACATGAACCGTGAGTGTTGGGGAATCCTCTTTCCCTCAAGAAAGCATCCTTGCGCCCTCTTTGGCAGCATCTCCTATATGTTCATCGTCTTTGCTGTCAAGAAGGTCTCTCTTATGTCTATTCCAAATGGTAAGTGAAATCTTTGAACCTCTTGGCTGTTTTGGTTTCTTCTGACTTCAAAACTTCGTTGGAGGTTTGGAGCAGGTACTAGATGTTTACTTTTCTTTAGAATTCAGATTCCCATAGGCCTTCTGGAAGAGCTGATAAGACAGGCCTCTCTCCAGTGTGGTCTGATATGTATCGGAAGCTCTGAAGGGAGACAGAACGCAGCTATGACACTGCGCTGGCTGTGTGTGGGTCCTGCTCCCTGGCTTCATGCTCTGCTCGGAAGGGAGGCTTTCCTTCCCTGACCCTCCTATCTGAATAGCACCCCATTACTCTCTCCCTGTTTCCTTGATTTACTAAAAAAAAAAAAAAAGTTAAAAATGGTTGCCTCACATTATTTCACACATTTGTTATTTATTTATTGCCCAGTTTCTCCAGGAGAGGGTGTGCTCCTGAGAGTGGGGTCTTTGTCTGTGCCAGTGGTTTCCCAATTTAAATATACCTCATCATCTCCTGGGGATTTGCTTAAAAAAACCCAGATTGCTAGCTTCCCTCCTTTCCCTGCCCAGATTTGTGGTCCAGTAGGTCTGAGATGGAGCCCAAGAATGTGCATTTCTTTTTTCTTTTTTAAAAAGAATGTTTATTTCTTTATTTTAGAGAGAGAGAGAGAGAGAGAGTGTGTGTGTGTGTGTGTGTGTGTGTGCAGGCTCCACATTCTCTGCACAGAGCCTGACATGGTGCTCGATCTCACAAACTATGAGATCATGACCTGAGCAGAACTCAAGGAGTCAGATGCTTAACTGACTGAACCACCCAGGCACCTCAAGTATTTGCATTTCTAATAAGTTCCCACGGATGCTGATGCTCCGGGTTCCAGCACCAGAGTTTGAGGACCACGGTTTTATTATTCGCCAATGTATCCCAGCACGTGGAATAGCTAATGCTCCTTAAGTACTTGCTGAATATGCATGAATGAGTGAATGAGTGAGGCTGGCTCTCTGATATGGTCACTGGGCTCTGGAAATGGGAGAGCTTTGAAAACCAGGTAACAAGCATCTGAGAAAGCCAGTGTGGCCCCCACACTAGAAGCCTGTGACATGGGGCCCATGTCCAAGCATGTTTTGCTAAGAAGAGCTTGAGCATCCCAGATCATTGTTTTAAGTTATTCTGACCAACGCTTGATAGGGAATTTATGGATGTTTAGAAACTTCTGAGGATGATATCATAGAGGATAAATTCTATTTAATTCCCTTTAATGCCCTAACTGGAAAGAGAACATGGAAGTAGATGGTCCAGTGTTCTGCATTTGTAGGACTTTTCTTCTTTTTTGGCTTTGGTATCTTCCTAGGATGCTTTTCCTTTGTTGGGGATAGTTCCTTCTAATCTTTTCCTTTCTAAGGGAAATACCTTTGTTAGAGCTCCTTCATTTGGAGTTACATGCTTACTTGGGTGGTCACCAAGAGGCCATTCTCCAAATGTATCTGATCTCTCGAATCTTACAGAAACAGAATAGCTTAGCTAAGTGCCTCAAATACTTTTCGTCAAGCTACATGTGATCATTTTCTACTGATATAAATAAAACATGCTGTTGGCTGCATAGAGGACTGGGCTCGCAGATTCAGCACCGGACCGATCTTAGGTGTTATTATTAGCAACATGTTATGTTTGAGTAAAAACAATAGTTTCCAAATGACACAAATGATCTCATCTTCCTGGGAATTATTCTGTAATGGACAGCCTGGTGTTTAAGGAGCTTAGCTGAGCAATTTGTGTTAACAGATGTACACTTGTTGGTCAAAACTGTGTACACATGCCCTATAGTGAAGGTGAGTTCAAGTCTGAAAGTGCACGTGTGTGCATATATACACACACGCACCCACACACACACACACAGTCGCCAACTAAATATATGGGTGTGCTTCCTGGGATTGAAGCTGAAAGAGGCAGCAGGGCCCTGGGTGTGCTCAGTTGTTTGGGGGAGTGGGGGTCTGGGATGTTTTCAAAGTTCTGTTTTGGTGTCAGATTGAGTGGAGATAGAGCATCCATTAATTTAGCAGAACATCTGGGATCTTTAAAGCCAGAAAGAGCCCTACAATTTATCAATCTTAATTTGCTTCCCGCGCAGTTAGAGGCAAGCTCTAGGAGACCCTGACAGGACACAGATGTTGCCCATTCAGCTGCTCTCGCACACCAGCAAAGCTGCACGGCACCACCCCCACTTCCCCGGCCCCGTCAGCCCGCTGCCTGCCATGTTTGCCTGCAGTGCTCTGCCCACCTAGTACTGAGGAGCTGACGTGCGCTAGGTCTCGGAGGTATCCTGTGGGCAACCCTCCTCGCACCCGGAGGCCACCCTATTTTAAGCCACTGGCCCTCACCATGGTGGAACTTTCAATCTAATAAATTATTTTTTTATATATTATATATATATAAAAATATATATATANATATATAAAATAAAAAAATATATTTTTTATTTTTTATTTTGAGAGAGAGCGAGAGAGCAAGTATGTGTGAGTGGAGGAGGGGCAGAAAGAGGGAGAGAGAGGACCCCAAGCAGGTTCCACGCTGTCAGTGAGAACCTGAGGTGAGGCTCGATCCCACAAACCATGAGATCATGACCTGAGCAGAAATCAAGAGTCACTCAACCAACTGAGCCACCCAGGTGCCCTGTTTGTGTCCTTAATAGCAGATGAAGAGCGTGTTCAGGACACTCTTAGGTCTCAGAATGTCTCTCCTGCATCAGCCATGTTGCAAGTTCCTTGAAGGAGGGAATTGGATCTTCCAAATCTTTTGTTTTCATCTAGTTTCTTCTATAGTGCCTTGTATGGCAATGCGCAAATAGTATGTATGGCCGAATGGGATCGTTGGACGCTTGCCTATGTAGTCATTTTCATGGATTCATCTTCTTTTAAATTTCTTCTTGGAAGTTTGATTGTTAGTCCCATAGGATTAAAAACCAGCCACCCAGCCAACAAACACATTTCTCTCTTTGTGAGGTTACTGATTTCCTATGATGTGCCCTGTCCTAGTGGTCTAGCTCTGGGCATACAGAAGATAAGGTGGAGAGAGCTGGCGGCTGAGACAGAGAAGTGGCATACAGAGTGATAGATGCTAGGGGGACAGGACAGGGGGATGTTCTGGGTCTTACAAAAGTGGATAGCCCCATTTATTATTCTAGTCCAGGGGTCAGGAAGGAAGAATACTTATTTTGATCCCTAAAGCATGACAGGGAGTGAGTCTGGTGAAGGTGGGAGTGAATGTTAGCACACATTGCTGCAGTTGCTTTGATGGCAGGGAGAGAGAGAGAGAAAGAGAAACTTCCCTTCTTTTTTTCTTTTTCCTGGTGCATAGTCTGTGCGTGGAAGGAAGAGGTGACTTTCCTGATATCACATAGAGGCATGAGGTTCTTGGGATTTGCATTATTGCTTGAATTTAGCCATTATATTTCAGAAGACCTCTGTAAAAATGTAAATGCTCCCAGGGAGAAGTAATAAAAAAGTAATGACCATTAGCAACTTGAAGTGATTTAAATGATCTCTTCCTACTTTCTAGTCACCTGTCTGGGCTCTGAGGAAATGAGCAATGTGGCTATTGATTTTTGAAGGGAAGAGGTGAGGTTCAGAAGAAGGAAGGAAAGCCAGAGATGGTAACGTCTTGAGGTTCCCAGCTGGGTTTTGGGGAACACTACTTCAACCTAGTGCTCTTGGGTTACTTTTGCTTCATTCCATGACCAAATAACTTGGGAAATGCATGCCTAAAGAGTGAAAGTTTATTTATAAAAGACTTTTCAAAGCCTCCATGATGCCCTGTGCACGGCGATTCTCCAAGAAATGTTATGACATTAAACATTTCCTTTGTCCTTGACCATGAAACCCCTTGGTGGAAAATTTTCTGGGGTTAGTGTTCCAGGAAACACACTTTGGGAAATTCGGGTTTGGTGTATGGAGTGGTTGAAAGGAAAGGCGCCTGCAGGAAGGACCCCTGTGCCACTGCAACGGCCAAAGCATCACATGGCAGAAGGTTTTGAGTTGACTCCTTTTTTTACCAAGGATCAGTCTGATTTCCTGCATGAGTATCTGTTTATGCCTGGTCTACTGTAGAGTTTGGAATATTTTGGTTCTGTAAATAGTCTTCCCCTTATTTATGTACTTGTCCTTGTTTTTGAGATTAAAGTTTTGCACTGTGCTCTCTAAAATGAGGCAGACCCACAGAGTATCTGAGCGCTTATGCACTTGCTTTCCAGTAAAACGCACAAACTTCGTCTATAAACGTCCTATGCAATCCATCTTGTCCACTTGACCTCTTTTATCTTGCTTCATTTATCAGTTCATCTTGGAAACACACACTTTCACCAGGCTGACCGTGACTATTTATATACATTTGGAAGACATTCCACTGGAAATTACTCTCAAAATGTCCTATTCAGTATAGCAGGGAAGTGGTAATAGGACCTTACTGTTTCATCACTGTTTTCCTTAAGCTAGTTTCCTGCGGTGTTATCAGCCAGTTAAGGATTAAGAAAATCTCCCGCAGGCATTCCAAGACTTCCTTCCAACTCTTTTGGTTTCTGGAGCAAGAAACATTTAAGCAATTTTTTTGCTAAGAGCTGAGAAGACAAAATCTAAGAGAGGAAAGAGGGGGAGAGCTATTTGTTTTCTTTATTTCAACTATTTAAACATCCACCATGCACAAGAGCCTCTGCTTCATGCTGCGAAACATGGGGAAAGGGGTATGACGTGACCATGTGGCTCTTGCCATCAGGAGACTGACAAGAGAAGAAAACAAGGGATCTGCACAACTGATTAACTATCGGGCAGATAAAGGCCAACAGGAGATAGCAACAAAATGCCCCAAGACTCACACTCTAAGTGGGGTGGAGGAAGAGCTTTCTGTGACTTCCTGAGGGCACTGGAGGCAGGCTGTGAAGGGTGGGATTTCACCTTGAAGGCATTTGGGGATGATGCTTCAGGGGAGGGAAGAATGAGAGCAAAGATGTGGACATAAGTGTGTCCAAGAGGCAAGAGCAACCGTTTGTATATTAGCACTCCCTCATCCTGGACTGTCAGCTAGGTGGCGGGAGTCAGTCTGGACTCCTCTGCCTCCGACCCCTTTCACTCAACAGCTCCCCAAGCCCTGTTGGTTTTCTCTCTCAAATCTCCCACCACTCTGTGCCGACTTGGCTTTCCTTTCCTTTCCTTGCAGCCGATGCCTATCTGGTTGCCCTTTCTCTTCCTGGGAGGCCTCCGATCTGCTCTCCACACTGCCGCCAAAGCTCCTTTGAGGAAGGCGAATCCACCCCTTCCACACACCTTCCCAGCGTCCTGTGGCCCACAGGAGAGAGCCCAAATTCCCCACCACAGCCTAGGCTCCGCAGTCAGATGAACCTCGGCTCAAATTCCCGCTCTGTTGTTACATGTTATATGAGCAGCGCGGTCAACCTGAGCTGTGTAACCAAATCTCAGTTTGCTCCTCCATAAAGTGGGCATCATGAGTAGCCCTCATTGGTGTTCTTGTTTACTGATTCCTCTCCTCCTCTTTCCCAGCCCCCAGCTCCAAGGCCCTGCAGGCGTCTCTCTCTCTCACCTCTGTTCTCCCATCCCTTCTGCTGCCCCTCCTGTCTTCTGAGACTCACCTCCAGCACCCTCTCCTCTAGGAAATCTGCCGAATTTCCTTTCCTCTCCCCTCCCTAGTCCCCGGGGGCTTGCTGTGCGCCCCTGTGCTGCGTTCCCCCCCCCTGCCCCCAGTACAGACCTCACAGTGTGTGTACTTTCCTCTTCCCCTACCTGGCTGACTGTTTCTCCAGGACAGATTCCCAGAAGGGGAACTGCCGGTCAAATGATACGCATATTTTGAAGTTAGATATCCCCAGTGCCAGACCGTGCTCTCGAAAGGGTATCAATTTCTACTCCCACAAATGGTGGATAAAAGGGCCTTATTTCCCTTGGCTATTGCGTAGCCATCCCTGGGTAGGATCACTCTTTTTAGTGTTTGCCAATCTGATAGGTCAAATAAGATACATCATTGTTGTTTAATGGGACTTTCTTTGATCTCTCCCAGTATTTCATGGTGTCTGTATTTCTACCTTTGTGAATCGCCCCTTTGTTTTTTGCCCATTCTTTTGTGGAGAATCCCTCTTTCCCTTGCTGATTTTGATTTGTAAGATGCCTTTCAATATTCACCTTTAAAAAGATGCATTGCAAATATTTCTCCTAACTTGTCATTTACCTGTAAACATATGTCATATGTCTTTTTTTTGTAATGATAATGAAACCTACCAATATCTTCCCATACTATTTTATGGGATTGATTTTTTAACATTTGAACTTCAGTCTATTCAGAATTTATTTGGATATGGAAAGTAAGGATCATTTTTCATTCTCCGCCCCCCCCCCAACTGGTAGTCCATTAATTCAGCAGTATTTGGTAATAATCTTTTCTCTGTGAGTCACCAATTTGAAATATTTGTATCACATAATAAATTTGTAAGCATGTGTGTGTGTTAGCATGTGTGAGCGTGTGTGTGTGTTCACATCTGGTTTCTGGACTCTTCATTCTTTTCCATTGATCTGTCTTTCCTCTGTGAGTTCTGTACTATTTTTAGTTAATGTGGCACAATAGTATGTTTTGAGATTGGCAAGTCAGCCCTCAACAGTCTTGTTTTCGGAAATTTGCCTGTGGCCCCGACCTTGTGACCCCGGGAGGAGGAAAGGAATCATAACTCCCTGCAGTCTCGGGACATGCTTAGGATGCTGGCCACCCCAGCAGATCTGAGTGCCCTGGATTGGTATGTTCCTTTAGAAATCCTCAAGATTTGGGGTGGTCTTAGATTTGAGGGTGCTTGCTGAGCCTCTGGGTCTCCATGCTGGCTCAGACCTCTCTGAGAGTGTCTATGCACTGTGGACTGTTTCTATAACAGTGGGAGATTCTAGAAATTAGGTATGTATCTTCTGGAGATTGATGATAGTGGTGAGGGAGGGCCTGACATGACATGATTTTGAACTCTGTTGCCATGGTCATTTATACTCCTTACCAATGTGACCCCCACAAGAAGAAGATTTCCACATTCCTAAAATTGGGATACTTGGCTGATTCTATTACTCTTAAAATAAGCACGTGAGAAATGAAGGATTGCAGACATGAACACTGGGGACTAGAACACTGTGTGAAATGTTCATTGACAGAAGGAATGGGATGTTGTTTATTCATACCATGAAATTCTTTTCATTAGTTTTAGGGCCAAGAGGAGATGGATTTTCCCCTCATACCTTACATGGGCCCCTTGCCTATCCTTTCTTGAAGTGAGAGCTCTTAAATTCGCCATGCCTTCGTTCATACATCCATGCTCCCAGCCACTGACACTGTCTAACTCTCTTAACTCAATCCAGTCCCACAAAATACCAAGTGCCAGAAATGGATCAGGAAAGTCAGCAAGCAAGGCTTGGATTAAGCTTGCAGAGAAGCCCGGCTGGAGAACTGTTACGTGAGGAAAGGACATGATAACACAGGTCACATTCCACCGAAGCAAGACTGGGGCGAAGGCTTCTGTGGTCTGCACTTCTCTTAGACCAGTGGTTTTCCTTAAAGTCGGCTATACCCGAAGGGCAGAGCAATCTTCTGTTATTGTCCATTTTTGTAGTGATTAGATTCAACCTATAAAATAGAAATTGCAGTAAAATGTTCTTATGGGAATTTGGAGCCAATCAGACCTACACTCAGCTTTCGGAAGTGACTTGTCAGATTATGGACAGAGTATCATTTCTCCTTTGTTAGAAAATGACACATTTCTGAGTGGCGGTGTCATCCGCAGATGTGCAGTATGCAGAATGCTCTAAAACGCTGCTGGAGTGTCGAGATGTCTTTAGGCACCTTATTTCTGATCTGAGTTTACAAAATGAAACCCAGATTTTCTTTCTAGACATATAAATGGAATGACTCCCATGTAGAATTCATGGCTGGGACGAGTAAAAATGAGTATTTCATTAGCTTCCAGTTGTGTTTTATGATTTTCGGTATCTGCATTCCTGGATGCAGTCAGTTCAGAGATGGACTCAGGAATGTGAAAAGTGCTACTTTCAACCTGGCTTCCCTCACTTCAGACGATACCTTGCTTGGCAGTGAATAGTCCAAAAAACCAATCTTCCCCAATAAAGATTTGTTTGAATATGTAATGAGCACATCAGTGTATGTCTGGTGTTTTGTTTTCTTGGCAGCTTGTCTTTATAACATTTCCCTAGAAGTAATGAGTACCCCTTAGAGGTGACCACAGACATTTGTCGAGTGTCTGCACATGCCAGACCCAGGGATGGGCCCTGGTGGCCCAGAGGCAAAGGCAGAGTCCCTGACCTATGAGCTGGCAGCCGGGTGGATGGAGAAATGAACGGTGACCATCTGTGAGGTGGGAGGAAACATCAGAGCGGCAACTAATGCAGATTCGGGATGTGGATGGGGCGTCACAAAAGGCTTTCGGGAAGTGGCGATGTCTGACCTAACTCTCCAGAGGTAGAAGCAGGCCAAGTGAAGGAGGGAATGAGAAAGGTACTCTGGGCAGAGGGAATAGCATTGCAAAGTCATGGAAGCCTGAGAGGTAGTCCAGTCTGGGGAGCAAGCTGGGTGCTGTGGGGTAGGGGATGCACAGGAGGAAATGGGCAATGCTGGCATTGTTAGGAGCCCCATGCACCCTTGTCTTGAGTGTGAGAAGTGGCAGAGGAGTCAGGATGTTGGGCAGGCGATGCACCATCAGTCTGGTCCTTTGGAATGGACCATTTTAGGAAAGGGTGGGTGAAGGATGGAAAGGGATGGAGGTATTGAAAGTGATCAGCAAGTTGTTATTAGTAATGAATGTGAAGAACAAAGCAGGCCTGGGCTAGGGCAGTGACCCAAAGGACAGGTAAGTTGCTTCTGGCTGAACAGATGGTTTTGATGGGCAGGGATGGAGAGGGAGAGCATCTAGAATGATCCCTTGGAGGCTTGGATGACAAAGCAGGGCTGTTGGCTGACCTAGAGAGTGGAGAAGGAGGAGCAAGGGAGTGGATTCTGGAGAGGGCAGGGTGATGATGTGTTCAGATGGGGTGTGTCTGTGGCACCTGAGTAAATGTTTTCCTTCCTTCCTTCCTTCCTGCATTCATGTCTATAGCTCAGAATGAATGTGCCCTTCCCTCCCTCCAGCCCATGGTAACCATTATTCCACTTTATTTGTCTATGAATTTCACTATTCTAGAAATTTTGTTTTAGTGGAATCATACAATATTTGTATTTTGTGATACACATTTTGTTTATCCATTCATCTGTTTATGACATTCAGATTGTTTCTACTCTTGGGCTGTTGTGAATAATGCTGCTGTGAACAGGGCTGTGCACATACCTTTTCTTGACTCCTGTTTTCACCCCCCCTGAATACCTGAAATTCCAGATCATAGAGAATTCCATGTTTATTTTTTGAGGAATCTCCATGCTGTTTTCCACAGCAGCTGTACCATTTTACATTCCCTCCAACACAAAGTTCCCAATTTCTCCATATCTTCGCCATTACTTATTTTCTGTTTCTTGTTCATTTTTTTTAAAAAAAGTGTTTATTTATTTGTTTGAGAGAGCAGGGGAAGGGCAGAGAGAGGGAGGGAGAGAGAGAGAGAGAGAGAGAGAGAGAGAGAGAATCCCAAGCAGGCTCCATGCTTTTGGTGCAGAGCCCAGTGCAGAGTTCAAACCCGTGAACTGTGAGATCATGACCTGAACCAGAATAAGAGTCAGACACTTAACTGACTGAGCCACCCAGGGGTCCCTATTTGTTTTTTTGGTAATAGTTCATCAACTGTTCTTAACTTTTCTCTCATTGGAGCTTATGTTCACCAAACTTGACCAAACCACATTTCCAGTCATCCCTTGTCATTAGGCAAGGCCGTGAGGCTGACTTCTGGCCTATAGAGTATATGTGCTGCTCCCAGGCATGGCCCATAAAAACTTCTAAATGCTGATCCCATCCCCTAGCTGAATGGAAGCCTGCAGGGACCTCGGGGAGGGCAGAGCCACAAGAAGGATGCCCTGGTCCTGACGAAAAGATGCCATGGTGGACCATTACAGGAGCAAGAAGTCAAATGTTATATTGTTAAGTCACTGGAATTTGGGGCTGTTTGTTATAGCAGTTATTGTACCTTAATAATAGGACTGCATAATCTTTCAACTCTGGTTTTGTCAGCACTGCTACTTCATTTTCTTAAATAATTAGCTTTCTTTGCTTTTCCTACATGAGGCAGAAGATAGCCACCCTTAACTTTGCATGTCTCCACATCCTTCCAGTTTCATAACTAGTAGAGATGATTAGCCTCACCGAATTCCAAGTTCAAGTGGTTGGGATAGATAGAGAATCCGACAGGCCCACCTTGGAGCAGATACTCTCCCCTGGCCAGTCTGCCTCGGCCAGCGCGGGGCCTCTGCACCCCAACTGTGGGCCGCACAAGTCCTCCCGGTGGTGAAGGGGGGTTGAGGGCTGCAGGACATCTCTAAAGGTGTTTACCTCAGTATTGTTCCTTGAAATAAGATCTAAAGTTTCCTTGACTTAGTAGCACCTAATGAATCTGCACCTCAGGGGTGGAGTGGGGTGGGATGGCTTCAGAAGTCGGTGTTGACAAATAGTGCAGGTGATGCATTTGCATGCGCAAGTCAGAGAACTGCTGTATTACAGGACTTTCATTGGTGTTTTAGCACCTGATCTCAATGAAAGCTTAGAACCTTCTGAGATTAAATATGCTATCACTAAAGTTTGTCTGAAATGGGTCTGTGGAAGCTCTCTTTGACTGAAAACTGAATATTCTTTCTTCATGTTGAGTCACTCTTTTGAGGTGCTCTCAGTGTTCTCTCAATTATGTACCAAGGGTCTCCTTGGGCACTGCATGCTCACGTACTTTTAGGGACCAGGCGGGTATCATGAAGACAAGCTGTCAAAGGGTTTAAGACAGTTAGAAACGAGGGGACCCTCAGCAAATGGAGTATGTATGTTACATCAAGACTTCCATACTCACAACTGTGTTAACTAATGTGGTCGCACAGAACATGCATGGGNAGTTTCCTTGACTTAGTAGCACCTAATGAATCTGCACCTCAGGGGTGGAGTGGGGTGGGATGGCTTCAGAAGTCGGTGTTGACAAATAGTGCAGGTGATGCATTTGCATGCGCAAGTCAGAGAACTGCTGTATTACAGGACTTTCATTGGTGTTTTAGCACCTGATCTCAATGAAAGCTTAGAACCTTCTGAGATTAAATATGCTATCACTAAAGTTTGTCTGAAATGGGTCTGTGGAAGCTCTCTTTGATTGAAAACTGAATATTCTTTCTTCATGTTGAGTCACTCTCTTGAGGTGCTCTCAGTGTTCTCTCAACTATGTACCAAGGGTCTCCTTGGGCACTGCATGCTCACGTACTTTTAGGGACCAGGCGGGTATCATGAAGACAAGCTGTCAAAGGGTTTAAGACAGTTAGAAACGAGGGGACCCTCAGCAAATGGAGTATGTATGTTACATCAAGACTTCCATACTCACAACTGTGTTAACTAATGTGGTCGCACAGAACATGCATGGGGGAGGGGACCTGGGTACCTCAGTTGGTTGAGTGTCCGACTCTGGACTTCAGCTCAGGTCATGATCCCAGGGTTATGGGATTGAGCCCCACACTGGGATCTGTGCTGACAGCTTAGAGCCTATTTGAGATTCTCTGTCTCTGTCTCTGTCTTTCTCTCTCTCTGTCTCTCCCTCTCTCCCTTCCTCCCTCCCTTCCTCTGTCCCATTTCCTGCTCACTCTCTCTCTCAAACAAACAATATGTGTATGGAGGCTATACTCAAGAGAGACTGTGAATTTGGGTCCTTTTTCCTTCCAAATCAGACCATTCCACATCCTTTCATCCTTTTTCACATGACCTCTGTGCCAGGAGTCATTTCTGCTACTCATTTTCAGACCCTTCTGCCATTTTTGGAGAAAAAAAAAGGTAGAGAAGGAAACTTCAGTTCATCTTACTACATAAAAAATCATCAGTGCTAAGAAAAGGTCTTTATTCTTTTTTTAAAATATTTTTTAAATGTTTTGTTTATTTCTGACAGAGACAGCATGAGCAGGGGAGAGTCAGAGAGAGAGATAGATACAGATTCTGAAACAGGCTCTAGGCTCCCAGCTGGCTGCCAGCACAGAGCCCGACGCGGGGCTTGAACCCATGAACTGTGAGATCATGACCTGAGCCGAAGTTGGATGCTTAACCGACTGAGCCACCCAGGCACCCTGAAAAGGTCTTTATTCTTAAGCATCATCATTTCTATTAATATATGTTAGCAATGCGTTTATTTAAAACCGTAGTTGTTTAAATGTTGGGATTAAGGTAATATGTAAGCCCAGAGGAAAATTTGGAAGAGACAAAGTGAGCAAAATGAATTCATCACATCTTCATCCAAAAGCAATCACTGTGAACACTCAAGAGGTCTTTTCTTCCAGTCTTTTTTTCTGTGTAAACTTGGAAAAAATAATTAATTTTTTAAATGTCTCCTTAAAACGATATAGCATTTATCCTTCTAAAAAGAATGAAAGACACTTTTAAGTGATTGTTAGGTTCGTCTCTATTCATGCATATTTTATTTATGCATGTATTATATACATAATTGCAGTAATCTTGTGTGGTGCATGAGTGCATTCGACTGTAGTTTTTTTTTTAAACCATGTGTCTAGGAGATCTCTCTGTGTTACTTACAACAACAACTAACAGTTATTGAGTACTTTGCCTGTGTAAGACCTGACTTTTAATGCTCACAACGAAGTAAGTACTGTTGTAAGCCTCACTTTCAGATGAAGCCCTTGGGGCACAGCGAGGCTCAGGGCTTGCTGTTCACCCACTGGTGAGTGGTGCAGCCGGGTCAGGATACCCACAAGTCTGACTCAAAACCACAGGCTTCAGTCCGAAGCTGGACCGCCTCTTTTGCTTTTGAACTATTTGGTAGTGATTCATAGATGCCACCACCATTTTTTAAAACTAGTAATGTGAGGGGCACCTGGGTGGCTCAGTGGGGTAAGCGTCCTACTTTGTCTCAGGTCATGATCTCACAGTTCCTGAGTTTGAGCCCCACATCAGTCTCTGTGCTGATAGGAGCCTGCTTCGGATTCTGCGTCTCCCTCTCTCTCTGCCCCTCCACTGCTCATGCTCTGTCTGTCTCTCTCTCTTTAAAAAATAAATAAACATTAAAAATTTTTAAAAAATAGCAATGGAAAGGAAATGAATGAAAATATGACATGGTCAGACCAATTTTAGATAAGAGGAAAGCAGCCAAGGCTGACACATGGGATGGCTTGTTAGCAATCTGGCCCCCAAACTGTGGGTTCCGAGGAAATACAACGAACAAAGTCTCTATTTGTTGACTGTTCGGATTATGTTGCTCACTGGGGGCACAAGCTAAGTATTTGTTTCAGCAACATGGGGGCTCAGTTGAGAGTTAAGGTTTGTGGTCATGTGTTGTAGCCCAAAGAGATCTTCCAGGGTGAGTATTCGTGTCATTTCAGGGGGAGGAAAGTGAACTGGAAAAGGAGGGAGTAGAGAGTGCTGCTGTCAACATATAATTAAAAGGATTTTTTCAAGGTCATGTTTTTTAGGGACCTATGATTCTGGTGCGATAACAGGCTAAAATGGGGGTTGAGCTACAGAAGCATTGAAAGAATTTGTAGTGATTGTATACAAAACCCTTTGACCTGTGTACCAAGACTTGCCCCAGGCCTTCAAACTCCTTTAAAAATAACCTCATTATAGCTGCGTGAAGGATTGCCACATTTTTACCCACTTCCTATGAACAAGAACACTATGGCATAGACTTGGTCAAGATGATAGAGCAGAAAGATTGAATTAAAGCTTAAAGCTCCCATGTGATGGAATATTAATGATAGGCAGATAACATTTAAAGAGTGGGAAGCCATTCTACATAACTGTGATTATCTCCTTCTTGTCTCTCTCTCATTTGACCCATGGGAACTGTCTCCTTTCTCCCAATTTGTCTGGAGGCATTTTGCATTTACTACTTAATATAACCAACATGATACCTGATGTGAAATGATGAAAATGTCAATGCCCTTGAGCTGCCCCTCTTGCAGGTGTGGGGGAGCACGAGTCTGGAGGGATTGTCATTTAAAGATGCTATACAGAGAGTCACGGCCACCCTGTTGCTGCCCCAGGGGCATCTGTCTGGACTAAGACTCTAGGCAGGACTCGTCCTGTCCACTGAGTTTCAGCCAAGGCCATATCCTGTCCTCAGTGTCCTGAGGACCACCAAGAGAGAATGTGGACACAGAGTCCAGTTAGAAAAAACAGAGAGCAGGACATTCTCGAAGGCAGCCGTTATTTTCAAACCAATTTGGAAAAAAAACCAAAGTCTCCATACAAATAGTTGATAATAAATAAGTATTTAAATATTGCTAATCGGTCAGGTTATTTATGGTTTGTTCACCCATGAGACCGTAAATGACATGAGGGAAGGGAACATTTCGTTTACCATTGTATATTCCATGCCTGCACAGTGCTTTGCCTACGGTAGTGCTAGAAGATAAATTGACCGAGGTGCATTAAAAATTCTCAGAGCTTATTTGAGCAAATATTGATTCTAATTGGGTAGTGGTAAACCAGAAGTGTTTAGGAGTACTTAGCTGACAGAAGCTAGGAAAGACTTATATATAAAGAAAGGAAATAACTTGATTACCTATAGCTTAATTTTTTAAAAAAATATTTACTTATTTTGAGACAGAGATAGAGAGTGGGTGAGCAGGGGGGTACAGAAAGAGAAGGAAAGAGAGAATCCCAAGCAGGCTTCACGCTGTCAGCACAGAGCCAAATGTGGGACTCTATTCCGTGAACCTTGAGATCGTGACGTGAGGTGAAATGAAGAGTCAGATGCTTAACTGACTGAGCCACCCAGGTGCCCCTATAGCTTAATTCTTAGTTGGCTGTTTGTCCCTGGTTGTTCTAAGATCTGAATTGTGTAGCCTTGAAGCATTTACATGCTTACATGTTGGTCTGCTTATGTAGGTCGCCACAGCATTAGGGCCCCTCAGTCTAGTGGCCTCCCTGTTTAATTAATAGTGGCTACTAATGTTTATCTAGTAAATGCATACGGGAATGAATTCACAAGCAAGGACTTCGGAGAAGAGGTGGGAAGAATAAAAAAATCCTGGGCAGACAGTGTAGAGTTAGAGCACTTTGAGATTACAGAAGATGTTTCCTTGTGGACTTTGTAGCAGATAATTAATAGCCCCCATCCCACCCCAGACACACCCATGTTTGAGTCCATAGAACCTAAGAATATGCCATGTTCCGTGTTGAGGGGACAATAAGAATGCACATGAAACTAAGGATGCTAATCAGGTGCTCTTGAAGTAAGATTATTCTGGATTATCTGTTGGGACCAGTGTAGTCACAAGAGTCCTTTCACGTGACTAGAGAGGTGGACACAGAGGTCACAACAGAGAGAGACTGGCAAATGCTGGGCTCTTGGCTTTAAAGATGAAGGAAGGGGCCACAAGCCAAGGTAGACAGGCATTCTCTGGAAGCTGGAAAAGCCAAGGTAACAGATTGTCTTGTGGAGTTTCCCAAGGAATATCATCCTCTTAACACTCATGTCAGCCCTGTGAGACCCATTTCAGACTTCTGACCTACAGAAGTTTTCCTCCTTTGTATCAGAGGTGAGCGTGCAATTTCAGACCTGGTCAACTGGAAGATTGTGTTTACTTGGTCATAGTTATTATATTTTTTCTTTCATAGTTTATTGTCAAGTTGGTTTCCATGTAATACCCAGTGCTTATCCCAACAAGTGTCCTCCTCCATGCTCATCACCTCCCTCCCTCTCCCCAACTATATTTTCCCCCTCCCCTCCCCCATGGTCCTCTGTTAAGTTTCTCCTGATCCACTGATAAGTGAAAACATATGGTATCTATCTTTCTCTGCCTGACTTATTTGGCTCAGCATAACATCCTCTAGTTCCATCCACATTGCTGCAAATGGCCAGATTTCATTCTTTCTCATTGCCATGTAGTATTCCATTGTATAGATAAGCTACATCTTCTTTTTTTAAAAAATAGTTTATTGTCAAGTTGGTTTCCATATAACACCCAGTGCTCATCCTCACAAGTGCCCTCCTCCATGCCCATCATTCCCCTTCCCCTCCCCCCCCATCTGCCCTCAGTTTGTTCTCGGCATTCAAGAGTCTCTCATGGTTTGCCTCCCTACTTCTCCCCCACTATGTTTCCCCTTCTTCTCTCCCATGGTCCTCCATTAAGTTCCTTCTAATCCACCTATATGTGCAAACGTATGGTATCTGTTCTTCTCTGCCTGACTTATTTCGCTCACCATAACACCCTCACGTTCAATCCATGTTGCTACACATGGCCAGATTTCATTCTTTCTCATTGCCACGTAGTATTCCATTGTATAGATAAACCACATCTTCTTGATCCATTTGTCAGTTGATGGACACTTAGGCTCTTTCCATGTTTTGGCTATTGTTGAGAGTGCTGCTATGAACATTGGGGTACATGTGCCCCTATGCATCAGCACTCCTGTATCCCTTGAAACCACATCTTCTTGATCCATTCGTCAGTTAATGGACATTTAGGCTCTTTCCATGATTTGGCTAATGTTGAAAGTGCTGCTATGAACATTGGGGTACATGTGCTCCTGTGCATCAGCACTCCTGTATCCTTTGGGTAAATTCCTAGCAGTGCTATTGCTGGGTCATAGGGGAGTTCTAGTGTGAATTTTTTGAAGAACCTCTACACTGTTTTGCAGAGGGGCTGCAGCCTGGTCATAGTTATTACTTAAGAGGTGGATATATCCGAGTGGATTAAGAAGAAGAAATGGCTTTTCCTGGGACCTTTAGAAGACAGGCTTATGGGTTGAACCATGGAGATATGGGGTCCCATCTTACTACCACAGAAAGCCCAAAACTAAAGGCAACATGATCAGAGCCAAGAGAAGGAGACAGATTGGATCCCGGGATCAAACTGCTCTTGAATTTCTCTGTAATACGAGCCAATAAGCTCCTTCCACCTATTTTCATCATAGAGCATGTTTTCAGTGTGCCCGTCCGGTCACTTTTTCATCTTTAAGAAGATCTGTGTGAAGGCAAGCCCATTGCCAACACTACCAGCTGTAGCTCTTTATTGACATGCGGTTGGTTTGAATCTGTCTCACCATTAGTGTCAGGATCCTTTCAGGAAGACAGTACCCCATGGTGGAATTTTGCTGTAGCAAGTGATGCTTCTGTCTCTGTGTGCTCTACATTATATTTCTTCACATAATCAAATTCTTCTCTTCCTCATTTGAAAACATCAGCTATTAGGAGTTTAAACATTACCAGGAGGTTGTTTTTTAAAGTGCAATAAATTTTTTTAATGATTTGCCTTCACTAAAAAAATTTGTTTGGTTTTCCTGTGGTTTATCCATATTTAATTTATTTCTTAAAAACCAACTTGATTTTATACACATTGGCGGTTTTATTAGTTGAGGCATATTTGTCACTGGGTTATTCCACATCAAAGTACACAATTTTCTCTGTGTGGAAGCCTCAGTTAGGAGGCTTCATCCTGGATTGAGGCTGTCTTCTATTCACATGGGGGGTGGCGCAGTGGGGGGACTCACCAATTCAGGTGATGGTCGGGGCCAGATGGGTCATGGATGCAGCAGGCCAGTGGGCTGGGTGGAGACTGTGGTTAACAGGTAGCTCACGTTGGTTGGAAAGGCCCTGCTGCTCAGGCCAGATGCTTCCTGCTGCAGATTGTAGACTCAATTGCCGGTCTTACAGTTTTTCAAACAAGGTCATAAATCTGAATATGTACGGGCAGCTCCAGAGCTTTACATATAGGAAACAAATTTTTTAAAAAAGTACTTTATGGGCCAAATAAATCAAACAATAAAAGTCATGTCCCCATGCTGTGTTGTGGCTCCTAGGCCACAAGTTTGTCCTTCTAGAATACACCGATTCCTCCCCTGCATCAACAGATGTCATGGGCCTCACTTTGATCATTAGTCTCAGTTGTGTTCCCTGGGCTTGTGTTTCATCATCACGTGTTTTGGGACATTGTTAACCTTCACACGGCTAGTAAGTGCAAAAGGTGTGACACTGTTGAGAACACTAGCAAGGAAAGGACACAGTTATGGTGGGAGGGTATTAGAGAAAACACGACACAGGAAAATGCGACAAAACACAACTTCTGTCAGAAAAGGACAAGTTACACACACATCGTGGATAAATTCTTTGGGGATGGGTATGATTCTGAAAGAGAAAGAAAATCTTATAATATGTGAAAAGTCCATGCCCATCCAATCTTCAAAAGTAGCAAGAAAAGAAGAAAAGTTGTGCTAAACTTTGAGTGACAAAATGGAAAACGTGGTGGGATGTCTGGGTGGCTCAGTCGGTTGAGGGACCATCAACTCTTGATTTTGGCTCAAGGCAGGGTCCCAGGGTTGAGGGATTGAGCCCTGCACTGAGTGTGGAGCCTGCTTAAGGTTCATTCTCTCTCTCTCTCTCCCCCCTCCCACCGTCGGACCCTCTCCCCCACTCACAGTCACTCTCAAATAAATAGATAGATAGATAAATAAATAAATAAATTCATTTATAAAAAGGAGAACATGATGATTGCTGGCTGTAGGATTCGGCAATAAAATAGATGCTTATTAACCTAACGCTTTCTAAGAGAAGGCTGGCGGTGTGTTGAACTTAAAGATTATACATGGTAGAAGTCCTGCAGATACTTTTGGGGCAAGCCATGGGTATGTCCATGGATCAAGTCCTATTTGGATAAGGAGGTGGCAAAAGTATGAATGTTTTAGCCATTAAGGAGTTTGCTGTGACATTTGTGGATGTCCTCAGTGAAGAGATTTATTTCCCTCAGCTGATTTTCAGTGTTGATGGAACTGTTTTCTTTTCTTTTCTTTTCTTTTCTTTTCTTTTCTTTTCTTTTCTTTTCTTTTCTTTTCTTTTCTTTTCTTTTCTTTCTTTTCTTTTTCTGTGACATGATCTATATAACATATAATTTACCATTTTAACCATTTGTAAGTGTACAGTTCAGTGCATTCACATTATTGTGAAATCATTACCACTATCCATCTCCAGAAAATTTTCACAACCAACTGAAACTCTGCACCCATTAAACACTAACTCCCCATTTCCCCTGCCCACACTGCCCTTGGTTGCCACTATTCTACTTTGTGTCTGTATGAATGTGACTGTTCTAGGTACCTCATATAAGTGGAATCCTCTTTGTCCTTTTGAAGCTGCTCTTTTTTCTCAAAAATATTTATTCATTCAGTTAAATATTTGTTGAACCCTTAGCATGTGCTAAACTTTGATCTGTGTGTGGGGATATGGCAGTGGACACAACAGACCTGGTCCTTGCTATTTAAATGGGTGGCAGGAGACAGACAAAAAAGGAATAAACATGAAACAAAGTAGGCAATTTCATACTAGACTTTGAATATACTAAATTTGAGATTCCCATTAGATGTCGGAGCAGACAGGTTGAATAGGAGTTGAATGGTGGGTGAGGCTGCATGGCATACCTGAAGGTAAAGCCTTGGTGTTCTTGTCAGAGAGATGACATCTAAATCCATGGTCTGGAAGAGGTCATCTAGAAAGAGTGTAAGTATATCAAACTGGAGAGCCTAGCATGAAGTGCTACAAAACTCCCAAGATTTAGAAGTTGAGCTATGAATGGAGAAGGATCAATGACTTGGAGAAACTCAAAAAAGCCAAAGGAAGAGTGGTTAGTGAGAAGGGAGAAAGGTATGTGCAGTGATTCAAAAGCCAGGAGAAGAGACTGTTTCCAAAATGGCGGGGTGGTCAGCTGAGCACATATGACTGAGTACTGGAGATGAACATTCTCACAGAGAATGCCTGGGACCAGGTACTCCCAGGGGCAGGGGAGAAATGGAGATGTCGAGAGGTCATGCTGTGAAGGAAAGTCATGGAATGAGAGATTCTTTCTGAGAGAGAATTTTTCAGTAAGTGGGAGAAGTTCATGCCCTGCTTTCAAGACTCCTAGAGCCCATTCACTCTCTGCTCTGGAGAAGATGCCTCAGAAATTGCCACTTTCGAACTTATTAACAAATCCACTTGCGAACCACCTCTTAAAACCTAACACATTTGTAAATAAAAGAGTGTTTCTAAGCATGTCTCTTTTATTAAATCTGAAGAAGGTTAAAATATTTTGGCAAGTTTTTTCTCCTAAGGAACTTGGGCCAGCAATTTGCGTAGTAGGTCATGTTTTAGTGTAGGTAAAACAGTGTTTTATGCTCAGGTGGAAACTTTTCCATTTTGAAGTGATTTCATGTGGCAGAAGTATTCTGATCATTAATCAAATGGTGCAGGTAGACAGATAAGAGAGAAAGAGAAGGGATGATAGATTCTCAGGTGATTCCAACAAAGGCCCGGATATTTAAGAAACACCATTGCAGGCAACACTCAAGGCCACTGGTCGCCATCCCTCCATGCCTGGCTTGGATTATCAGGCTGCTTGGTGCTGAAGTAAATAAAGCAAGAGCAGTACAGGCATCAAAGAGGGACCAAAAAAAAAAAGACGATATGGTTTTGAACATTTAAAAAAGGCACTCCACAAAATCTTGTCAAAAGCTCTAATTGTGCCCAAGAATTAACAGTTGTGCAAGATTTAGAGTTTCCTCAAGGCCTCCCAATTTTTGTTAACAGTGTCTTCCTGGTCATTAAATTTAGGGCAAAAAGTGGTTGAGGAGCATGAATAAACTGTTAAATTTCCTCTCTGAAAGCACTCTCTATTCCTTCTCTCCAAATAAAACCCATACCATTCAAAAACCCACGCATTTTCAAGCTAAAGCATCATGGCCACAGGAGGGAAGCTGCCACATTACATCGTCCCAGCTGCTCTTCCCGCTACAGAACTTAACGCTCTCCAGATGTAACCCTTCACTCCTTCTCCCTCCTCATAATTTTTGTCTTGAGCAAAACACAACTCAGTGAGATTTTTTTCTCATGTGCATGTGAACTCAAAAGCAGGAAACACGAAATTGCAACTTCAGTGATAAATACTTGGTAGAGTGTGGTTTTTCTCCTGCCCCTTGGATATATGTATAAGGGTGATGGTATCATGAGGGAAAAGGAAAAAAGATATTTAGAGTGGGGTAAAAGGACTAGAGTAAAAAAAATAATGGTAGCTTATATCAAAGGAAAACCTTGGTTGTAGACTGAAAACGACAGTTTATCAGTAATGACTCTTTCACACACAATAGTATTAAGGATGAAGAGGTTTGTGTGTGTGTGTGTGTGTGTGTGTGTGTTAGAGAGAGAGAGAGAGAGAGAGAGAGAGAAACTGAGACCCTGGTTAGGCAGCTAGGGCGATACTCTATGTAATGACTTATTCTGGTGGAGTAAATAGTCTTCAGGTTGTTTTTAGAATTAATTATATGAATATAGCTATTATCTTTTTTCCATGGGATGAGGTGAGCTCAGGATCCATCTACTCCACCATCTTCCCTGACAGTACAGGGGGTGATAACAGAATGACTTCAAGAAACAGAAGTCTTGTGGCATCTGGGTGGCTCAGTCAGTTAAGCCTCCAGCTTTAGCTCAGGTCATGATTTCATGGTTCCTGAGTTCAAGCCCCACTTAGGGCTCTGTGCTTAGAGCCTGCAGCATGCTTTGGATTCTGTGTCTCCCTCTCTTTCTCTGCCCCTCCCCTGCTTACATTCTCTCTCTCTCTCTCTCATAAATAAATAAATAAACATTAAAAAAAGAAAAAAGAAGCCTTTGTAGGACATGACCCATTGGATATGAGGAAGGAGAGGGAGCCACATGGCACAAAAGACTCAGCCTCTGGTTAAGTACAGGATAAGGGAGGGCATGAAAAGGTCCTTTCTATGGTGCTCAATGCCTTGCTAAGTGTTGTAAGGGAACAAGACTGTGACGGGCAGTGTCCAGGGCATGACTTCAGACAGATGCGGTGGCCACCACAGATGAGGGTGTTGAATTTGACTTTACTTCTTAAAACTTAGGACTTACAAATTACTAAGCACAAAATGGACCTAATTTTATATGGAAAGCTATTTGTGGGCACCATCCAAGAAGCTGGATGCCCATTTTCTAAGCTTACAGTGAGGAGTCTAATAGCATATCTCTGTGTGATCAAGAGAATAATATTTTAATCAATTGACATGTTCTTAGCTTGTAAAGGTAAATATAAAATGCAGACTGTGATGTGTCTGCTTGTGATATGTAACTTCTAGATATATATGTTTACTTGACTGGAAGAGGATCTGAAGTTCAGTGCAGGAATTTTTAATAATTCATGAGAAATTTCAGCTTTATAGTAATCCTGTCATTATAAAAGCCAGCAGGGGCACCTGGGTGGCTCAGTCATTTAAGCTTCCAACTTCAGCTCAGGTCACAATCTCACGGTTTATGAGTTCAAGCCCTGCATTGGGCTCTGTGCTGACAGCTCAGAGCCAGGAGCCTGCTTCGGATTCTCTGTCTCCCTCTCTCTCTCTCTGCTCCTTCCCTGCATGTGTTCTCTCTCCCTCTGAAATGAATAAACATTAAAAAAAACTTATAAAAGCCAACTATAATGAAATCTGAAGATGACAGCACTTCAAAGAATTGAAGCGTTGCTAACATAACTGGTTACCCAGTTAAAGTTCCAACCATACATACCTTATTACATTTGCCCATATTTTTAAAATGCTCCATGCACATATAATATGTACATATTATCACATATGTAATACTTAATTATACTTAAATCATGACATGGAGTTCAAGAGTCATTTCTCCCTTTTCGGCATGGGAACCCTCCTATAGTGTATGTTGGGGAGAATTATCCTATCTCATGATTCAACCTCTGACTGCGCAGGGGACAGGGTGGTGGAACAGAGGTTGGAGAAGAAGACCTCTCCAGGTCACCGTGGGCCCTCCTGACTCCTGGGAACTCCTGGACATGGCTGCCTTCCTGGATTGCTACTCCCCTCACACAAGCTAGAGTGGAGGTGAGATTCCAGGGTGTGTCATGCCTCCGTTTATTTGCCTTGCACTTTCATCCTCCACAGAACTGCACAGCATGGCAGTCAAGAGTGGGCTCTGGAGTCAGGCCTCTGCAAGCTTGTCTTTCTCTCAGACAAGGTACTTACTATGTATGCTATTTCTCTGGTTGGCAGGGGTCAGGTGATCTAGAGCGGGCTTGGGTGGGGGTGGTTCTGTTCCATGTGTCTCTCACCTTCATCCTGGCATAAGGAGCTTACCCCTGGCATGTCCTTCTGGTGATGGCGGAATTAATGGACGGCAGGCTTCATTATGCATGCATCTGTTCACACCTCTGCAGGCTTCCCATCTGCTAACATCCTACTGGCCAAGGCATATCACGTGGCCGAACTCAGAATCATGGTAGAGAAGGATAGGTGGCCTTTTGGCGGGAGCAATAGCAAAGCCAACATGGCAAAGGGCATAGATACGGGGAAGAATGAAAAATTGGGGTCATTCCTGCAGCCTGCTGTTGAAGGGCAGATGGAATTCCATGGAAATGAAGTCGCTGAAAGGCACTGCTGTGTAGGCAGGAAAGACTTTCCCATTGTCCTTGGGAAGAGCACCCATGGAATGAAGTAGTGGATTCTTGTTTCCTTCCTTCCTCCCCTGTCCTCAATTTGGTCATTCTGAAGAGCTTCCCTCTTCTAATCTCCATGCTGCTGATCTCAGTCTGCCTGAACGAAAGCCTGCTTCTCACTCACCAGACCTCCGCCCAGTGCCCATCCCTGTCCACAGCATGGTGTTCTGCATGTCTGAGCATCTGGGCTAGTGGACTGTTCCTTAGGAGGCTTTACAGTACAGTCTACCTTCCCAGTGAAGCTCCCTTCAAGGTTTTCCCACCAGCGTACATTGCAGATTCTCCTCTTTATGACCACATATTCTCTCTCTCTCTCTCTCTCTCTCTCTCTCACACACACACACACACACACACTCATACCTCACATACATCTCTTCCAACACCTATGGATAAAAACTAATTCTTGAACACGGTGTGGTCCAAACTCCTGAAGAGAAAGTACAGTGTCTTCTGTATTTCCCTGTTGTCCTCCCCAGCCCAGGTGAAATGCTGCCCACCTGCCCCACGATGGCAGCATCAGGCAAAGCCATACATCATTACCTTTCCTTGACCCACGGTCTCCCTCACTGTGTGTCCAACAGGGGAACAAGTTAGGAGAGATTCATTCTTCTAAGTGTACACATAGCACCTTGATTTAAAAATAAAGTATAACATTTCAATATCACAGGTCCGGAATTACATGTTAACAGATGTTGATGCTGATGCAGTTAGCAGACCTCCTAGGTAGAGGATTAAACTGGAATTCTATTTGCCAGGGGTTAATCCTTCAATACCTCTGGTTTCCAAAAGATAGGAACAAAACATCAGATTAGTCCTCTAAGCAACGAGGTTACTAGACAGCGATTGTTTGAGGGCTTGGCAGGACGTCATATGAGAGCGCGGTTTCCTAAAATGAAACTGGAAAAGTCTAGATATTTTGATCTGACACATTAAGTTTATCCCACCATAAGGGCTTCTAACCAGTAGCTTTTTAGCATGAGGAAAACTAAAGCATACCGTTTTCCAGCTCTGATATCCATGTGGCTTTGGGAGTCAGCGTCCGTCTTCACAAGTGACCTAAAGAATGAGTTTCTCTATCCATATATTCTGCAAATAAAATAACATATACCTAAATTGTAAGGTGTTCAAGGTTGTTGAGAATATTTCATCATGTGCTTGAAATCTAAAGAGAGTTTGGAAAGTAGGAGAGGACAGGAGTTCTGTGGTTCTAGTCCAGACTCTGTAACTAGATGGAGGACTTGGCTCTGTGCTTTTGTAGAGGTCACGAAAAACCATTTAACTCGTTGTCTTAGATGGGTCCTTCATTCTCTTTTTTTAAGATTATTTATTTACTTTGAGAGAGAGAGAGAAATAGAGTCAGAGTGAGGTGGGGGGGGCGGTGTGTGGGGAGAGAGAATGAATCCCAAGCAGGCTGCACACTGCCACCATGGAGCCCAATGTGGGGCTCGAACTCAGGAACCTTGAAGTTATGACTGGAGCCAAAATCTATTGTTGGACACTTAACCAGCTGAGCCACCTAGGTGCCCCATAAATGGTTCCTTCTCTACTCTCCACATGGAATATAGTAGAAGCTCTTAATTTGGTCCTGGCCTCTGGAGTTAGGCAGAACAGGTTTGAATTTCAGTTCTGCCAGGGCACCTGGGTAGCTCAGTTGGTTAAGCCTCCGACTTCGGCTTAGGTCATGATCTCATGGTCCGTGGGTTCGAGCCCCTTTTCGGGCTCTGTGCTGACAGCCAGCTCAGAGCCTATAGCCTGCTTCAGATTCTGTCTGTCTGTCTGTCTCTCTCTCTCTCTCTGACCCTCCCCTGCTCACACACTCTCTCTCTCAGAAATAAATAAAACCTTAAAAAAAAATTTGAATCTCAGTTCTGCCACTGTTTACTCTTTCTAGACCTCAATCTTCTGGAAAACAGGGATAATCATAGTATCTGCCTCCTGCAGTGGCTGGGAGAATTAAATGAAAAATGTACAGAAGGCACTTAGCAGAGGGCTTGACACCGAGTGCAACCTTAATGCCTTTCCATTGTTATTGCTGTTATTACCTTTACTCTTCCATCCCAACTCCTTCCTTCTTCTTCCCCCTCCTTCTACTAGTCCTTCAGGGATTCCCAGTCAGATAGTATCCCCCTGATGCTCTCTTCTCCATAGCAGCCATCCTCTTCACAGTGTGTGCTTGAGGCTCGGCCTTCTTTGCGGCTTTTCTCAGCAGTGAAATCCTGCCAGGGCACCTGATGCCTGGAGCTTGCTAGTGTGCACTGATGCCCAAAGCTGAGGGTGGGGTAAGAGGCCAGTGGCCAAAGGCAATTACTCAGGGCTCTCCGCCTGGAGTGGGAGCCGCCCCACATGTACACTGATGGAGACTCCCTGCTAAGGATCTGGAAGAAAGTGGTGGGAAGAGCAGACCGGTGCAGCAGAGGCCAGAGACGAGGTCTGCTCAGTGGGCTCTGACTCTGGCCTGTTGGCCAAACTGTGAGACCAGGCTTCTGTTCATTGTCAGGCGCTGAGGGACTCACCTTCCTTCTCTCTCTTTTTCTTTTTGGGTGGACTCCCCTGCCACATACAACACGTGCCCAGTGAATGCTGGGTATCTTTGCTTTATTTTCTCGTCTCTGCTGTCCATCATGGTAGCTGCTTCTCTCAGCTCTGGGTTATTGCACATTTAAGAACATGTGTTGACCAGTGGGGCTGGGGTTCAAACCCTATGTCCCCAAATAGAAGCTTTTCTTGAGATTCCCTAACTCAGTACCAGCACCCTTGGTTTCTAACCAGGAGGGATTCTAGTCTCTCATATCACAAAGCTCACATCTATCCATTGAGTCTTGAGAATAAATAAGATGGTTCTTTCTAGAGAGAAGGAGAGTGGGGGATAAAAACAGGGTGTGGTGACAGAAAACTGCTGAGCAGAGGAGTCAATCGTATGACAAATTCAGCTGTCTTAATCTTCTAATATGTGCCTGAAGCACTAAATGGCAGGGGGAGGGGAAACGAATATTTATGTGTATATTAGGCACTTGGCAACACTAGTATATTACCTGTGTGAGTAGAAATCAAAAGAGAGATACAAGATACCCTCCTTAAATTCGTCAGCCTGTCGTTAATTCGTATGTGCTTGGACACCTTGTCGTCTATCTGTCTTGATATTGTTGAAAGAGGATGTTATGACTTGAATTGTGTCCACCCAAAACATTGTGTCAAAGTCCTAACCAGTCCCCACCCCAGTGTCTCAGAATGGGCCTGGATTTGGAGTTAGGGTCTTTAAAATGAGGTCATTGGGATGGACCCTAAACACCTTCATTTCAGATTTCTGGCCTCAAGAAATACATGACAGTAACTTTCTGCTGTTTTAAACTACCCAGGTTGTGGTACTTTGTTATGGCAGCCCTTTCAGGAAGCTAACACAGAGAAAAAATAGGGAGTTTTTTTTTTTTTTAAATTAAGCATTCTTAGAGAAATAAAAATGCTTGCGTATGCTTTGACCCTACAGTCAATTAAGTGAATGAAAGTTAAGTCTAAAATTTGTAAACCAGGAAGGCCCACTGCTACTGCTTAAAACATAATCCAAAGACAGGCTGGATAGCAGGGCAATTTGCTGATGACGTCGTTCCTTCTACAACACAGTGCACAGTGAAGATATGCAACAGCACAGAGATATTAAGAACATTCATACCGTGTCATATCATGGTGCCGATAGAAGTTAAACTCAAGATTTTTTATTGTCAAGAGGCGCTAGTATCAAGCTACATTTCCATATGGGTTTTGGCTAACAATCATAAACGACAGAGAACTTGCGCATAAACAATTCCAAAAGGCAGTGTGTCAGGCAGATGGTATTTTGGGGGTGGGGTCGGGGAGAGTTTAATGTGGCAAGCAGAGTCGTGCGTTATGCGTACTGGCTGTTCTGAACTTGCCATTGACTTCAGCACCATTGGAGGGGTTATGGTTTTGCTCAGCTCCTGAGTCTAAAGTTGCAATGCTTTAAACTTTTCATGCTAAGGAAATCAACCTTTTCATGTCATCAGGGTTCTGAAGGAGAAAATCTGCTACATTTGGGGAAAAGAACATCGGACCCTTGGGAGGTAGTGTCTTAGCATTCATGGATGTCAAGCAAAGGTTTTCATGTTTTTTAAAAAAGGTTTTTAATTTTTGTTTATTTTTGAGAGAGAGACAGAGCACAAGTTGGGGAGGGGGGAGGCAGACACAGCCTCGAGGCTCTGAGCTGTCAGCCCAGAGCTCGACGCAGGGCTCAAACTCAGAACAATGAGATCATGACCAAGGCTGACATCAGACACTTAACAAACTAGGTACCCAGGAACTCTTAGGTTTTCATGTTTTTGATCTCCCTGGGGTGCCAGGGTGCTGTGTTCTATAGGTGTAACCTGTAAGGATCCACGCAAACGTCACAGAGCAAGTGTGCAACTCATCAGGGAATTTCACCTTGTCACAGAACTCTGCGATGGGATTAGAAAGTACTGATGCAGGGGTGCCTGGGTGGCTCAGTTCGGCAAGCGTCTAACTCTTGATTTCTGCTCAGATCATGATCTCACAGTTTGTAAGTGCGAGCCCCATGTCAGTCTCTGCGCTAAGGTGCAGAGCCTGCTTGGGATTCTCTCTCTCTCTCTCTCTCTCTTCACCTCCCCTGTTCACTCTCTGTCTTCTCAAAAGAAATAAATAAACTTAAAAAAAAGAAAGTATTGATGCATTTTAAGTGTCTCCATGTAAAATGGCTGGAAGTGACAAAGATAGCGACAGGATTTGTTGAGAAGATCAAGTTCTCACAGCACACATCCAACTACAAAGCCTTTTACTTCTGTAAAAGACATGGTAAGACAGTTTCTTTCCCTCACTGTGAAAATGTTCAGGCTTTAACCAGTGCCGTTGGCCTAGAACAGACCTTCTGTGTGTGTTTTGGAAAGTCTTGCCTCATTCAGGCGAGTTGGTACTGGGATGGGGCTTTGATGGTTGGCTCCGATATTACCAAATCTCAGGTTTGGTTTTGCATTTTTTTCATCTGGGGTGCACAGCCATCCTTGAAAACCACCATCAGCCTTTAGATATATGTAGGCTTTGAAGTATGAGTGATATCTAGTAATGAAGTGAGGGATTCATCCAGTGGCTTGCTTTGGGCTATAAGGAAGGCATGGAAATGTGGGGTTCTTCTCATTGGGATTCATGAATACTGGCCAGACAAATGGCAGGTACTTAAATGTCTTACAGGATATGGCCAGTACATTGGTCTATATTGAATGGTTGATAAATACTAGAACTCAAAATTAAACATATATATCAAATAACTGAATTCTAGTGAAATACAAATTGAAGTATATACCAAAATATTTTAGAATGCCAACAGAATTGTGAAGGAAATAGTATATTTAGATTAATGCTAATTGATCTAGTGCTCTTAAGAAGCAATCTATTTTCAAGAACAACAAAAATCTATACTGTGACTAAGTAAAGACATGTGAAGTTCATTCATCGAAGTAACCAAAAGAAGTCTTGTGGATGGAAGTATTCAATTCAGTGTTATTCTTAATAGATGAATCTGTGAAGAACTATTTCTGAGGGGGGGTGGTGTTTAAACAAAAGATGGCCTAAAATTGAAAAGAACTTTGGGTAACTATTATAACATTGTGTAAGCATTATGAATAGTGTATGCACCCTGGGGCTTTGTAATGGAAGTAGATCATAAAAGTACATGTTCCCTATGATTATTACTATATGCATAGGTATTTATTCTAGAAGTGTTTGTGAGCACTAAGATAGCAGATGTTGGTCCTAGGTACTGGAGACACAGAGGTGGAAAGATATGTTTCCTGCTCTCATTAAGGGTCAGTCCAGCTGGAAGATAGTCATGCAAACAAATGGAAAAGGGTAGTAATTCACAAAATGCCTTTGTAGAGCTGGAGGGACCTTCAACTTGGCTGACAACACAGAAGAGAGCTTCATAAAGGAGCTAAGATTTTGGGGCACCTGGGTGGCTCAGTCAGTTAAGCGTCCAACTCTTGATTTTGGTTCAGGTCATGGTCTCATGGTTCATGAGTTCAAGCCCCACACTGGGCTCCATGCTGATAGTGTGGAGCCTGCTTGGGATTCTCCCTCTGCCTCTCTATCTGCTCCTCCCCAGCTTGTGTGCATTTTCTCTCTCTCAAAAATAAATTTAAAAAACTTAAAAAAGGAGCTAAGAGTTTTATATGGACAAATTTGGAAGGCAATGTAGAGAAAAGTGATCAGTTGTATAAGGGTAGAGATATTAGAAATAACTTTAAAAAATTTTTTAAGTATCTTTATTGGGATTTAATCCACATATTATAAAACTCACCCATTTACAGTGTACAGTTGAGTATTTTTTGGTGTATTCATGGTGTTATGCAACCATCACCACAATTTAAATTTAGAACATTCTAATCATCCAAAGAAATGTTGTATTCTCGCTCTTCCAAATTTCTTCCAACATTAAATGCCTTTATAATAATAAAAAACTCAAGGCATAAAGATGGAAATGTTTGATCTCCACCATTGTGGGAAAGCTGTACATTGCATGCAAAACAGACCACAGTACATCATCGTGTCTTTAATTTTTCATTTTATTAGTGACAAGGTAAATAGGTATGTGAAAATCTTCACAGATATCTACACATGTATTTAAATAAAAGAAGAAAAAAAGGAGTTGAGTTTAAAAAGTGGGGTTTCAGTGGCTACTAGTCTATGTTGTTTATTTACTGTATAAAAATCTCCAAGCATTATAAAACTTGATTTGCCCAGTTTTTTCCACGTCTTCCAAGCTGGCTGCAAAAATTTCAAAAGGGATATCAAAGATACACATAGACTCTAACAGAAGCACGCTACAACATGAATTATGAAAGTGACTGGCAATGCTATGGTGAGAAGCAGACACTCTCAGTGCATTGACAGAGTGTTCCGTAAGCAGAGGTGCTGCTCAGGAACTAATGACTGGTGGGTTCACCTGACCTCAGATGTGTCCTCCTTCCTCCATTTGCTTCTACATATGGAAGGGCAGAGGGGGCCACTGTGTGCATGATGGCCTTCTGCCAAGTGCCCGTCTCTCCAGAGAGGACTACTCAGCTGAGACTGTGAGGAAGCCTCAGATCTGGCTCCGTTCTGGGTGCTAGTCTCGTCCCTGGCATCTCTCCTTTCCTGCGGGTGTCTGTGTGACCCAGCTCATGGGGTCCTACATTTATGTAACCCTGGGGGCTCTGAGTTTCTTCATGAATGTTGGCTTAAAAGGCAATGGGTGTGTTTTCTCAGGGACCTTCTATAACCCCAAATCCTTAGGAGCTAATCTGTATTGGCCTAAAGCCAGGCATGACGACAAGAGTTAGGGAATTATTTGGGGGCAGAGAAACCTGTTTGGCACTCCTCCAGTCATACGTAGACAGCCACCTCCTTGCAAAACCAATTATACCTGGAGGACTAACACAGAAGACCTGCAGAGGCTTGCGTGGGAACCCCAAATTCTCTGAGGCACCTGCGTTCTCACCGCCAGTCAGCCATATACCCTGGGAGCCAGACTTCTGTCCCTACAGACTTGAAACCACTACCATGACAGGATTTAATTTACAAGTGGGAAAAACATGAACTGCGTCAGAGTATTCTTCCGTGTGCCTTGCATTTGCTTTCCAAGGAGGATCTGCAGCTGTGGCCAAATGGCTGGCCTCCAGGTGAAGGCACGACAGAAAATGTAGTATCTGTGAGTTTGGCTCATCTTTCAAATAAAGTGTGATTCCTGGTGCTGGGAATACAACTTTTCCAACTGGTTTATAAACCTAAGGATTTTGGTCTGCTTGCTGTATTATATGGATATTAATTCAGGATTTAATTAATCAGGATATTAATTAAAGCAATAACTAATGCCAGTGTAAGCATACATGCTTTAGATATGTAGGTCTATAAAATATTGCACATAAATATAAAATTTGTTCAGCATTTCTTCATAGTAATTTTTCATTATCATAAAAAGGCTCCAGAATTCTGCAGATTATATGAAATTTGGCTGGTCAAGTTTACTTCAGAAGTGATGACATTACACACGACTATGGATTTTTACAAGAGTTTTAAACATCAACCTTCTGTGGTGGTTAAATTTTAGGTGATGGGAGAAGAACCTAAATAAAGGTTATTTTCCAAAGTTGTGCATTATAAAGGTTAGCAGTAAAAATGAGTAGTAAAGTTAGTATAGGAAATTCTAAATAAAATTCTTAATTTTATTTAAATAAATCCCTTTTCTGGGTTCATCCCATATCTGCTTAGCTTTATATTTCTTTCCCGTGTATGTCTTCTCTGTGTATATAAATGTGAAGAATAGTAGAGAAAATAGGTATTTAATTCCAAGCTAAATATTGCTGTTTCTCTTTATAGATATTAAAAATGTTTACCCATATTATAAAATTGCTTCTGTATCAATGCACTCAGGAATTTTACCATTACTTTTAAACACCACACAGGTTTGAGAGTACCTTGAAATCTGTGTATTGCTAATTAAGGCAATCGAAAGTGGGGGGGGTTTGTATAAAAGGAAATATAAATACAACTTTTTGCAAAGCTAAATTAAGCAGCTGTGAGTCCCCGGAAAGTGTGAATCCAAGTGATTTCAGGTAGCAGGAAGCAAGGTATTATGTGACACTGCTTTTTCTTAGCGCTGTCTCAAGAAGTTCTGTGAATTTATCTGCACCAGCTTGTTAATCTTAGAAGGAAATTTAGTGAGCGATTTCGAAAACCAGCTAACCAAATCTTAATGTCCAAATCTTCTAGATGACCAGAATATCTGCCCAGAGACATGGAAAATAAATAAATAGTTATCCTCAGTTAAAAGGTTATCTTTGTCGTTTCAAAAGTACTTTCACAGTACCAACAACAGATGCTCGTCTCCCTGAGCCACAACTTCATTAGAAATGTTTCTTTTCCATAGGGAGGTGTCAAATATTCCGCTAGATACAGTAGTGTTGGAAGGTCCGGTCCTAGTTCACCTTCTGAAGTTGACTGTAATTCAGATAGTTTATCTCTGTGACTTGGGTTGGATTTACCTGGAAAGCAACTGAGTTCCCATGCCCATTTTGGAGAGTCTGCCAAAGACAGAGTGACTAAAGCAAAAGATGTCTTCCGTGATGCCTAATGGTTTCCGCAGTGTTGAGGACGTCACCTTCCCCAGAAGGGTCTCTGGGCTCCGTGACAGCTTCCCCAAAATGCAGCCTACATGAGGTGATATTTCTGGGGCCCTTCCATTGCCTAGGTCACTGGCAGGGACAGGGAAACCTTTGTTTAACCTTTATGTTCCTTCTTTTCTTTGAACAGGACCAGTGTTCAAGTTTCTTGAGCCTTGTCTTTACTTTTCATGTCTCAACGGTTTTCTCATCTGTGAGTTGTTCCCTGTCATTCATATCGTCTTGGGGTGGTCTTGCTCTGTCGAAGAATCCACACTATGAAAAAGAGAAATGGGCTATACAGTCAAGGTGTTCGAGAATTTGTGAAACTCTTCATTCTAAGAATTTTTCACTTTATTATATTTTCTAAGGAAATTGAAGCTCTGTGGATATAAACTGAGGAATTATCCAAATTAGGAGGGGAAAGCAGAGTATCCTTTACCTGCAGTGAGGAATTTATTGCATAGGGCAGAGTGTTTGGGTCCTTCTGCCGTGATAGTGGGAGACTTTCTCTGCTTTATATAATCCACTTATGCACCTTATTTTTCCTGAGGTTGTAGCAGCAAGGCCCAAAGATTTCCTCTCTGCTTTCCTGCATGTTTTCTGGAGCCAGCAGAAGTGCTAACTGCTGCTGGCCAGGGAGGCGACACTCTCTCTTGAAGTTTGTTGTAGGCTACCTCGGGGTGGAATTTAGGAAAAAGAGGGGAGTTGTTTGCATATGCCTTTGTACTGGTGGAACACACAGCATATAGAGGAAAAGTAGACTGTCGTTCTTTGTCTAGGATGGTCATTCCTTTGAATCCCAGGACATCTTAGCGGCTTTCTAACGATCAACCAACAACTTGGAGAAGAAGTGATTCTAGAATCTTCATCCTCCTGACTTTCAAATTAGTATTTGGTCTAGGAGAATATAACTTCCCCTAGAAATCTTGAATGTCATTTCTTATTGTTTCTTACACCGGAAGCCAAATTCACTGGGTTTTGTTGACAACTATTGAGTTGTCTTTTTTTTTTTTTTTTTTTTTGGCAGGACTAGTACCATATTCTGTCAATTGCTGCATATCATTTATGGAAACAAAGATACTATAAATAACAGAATAACAGAAAGTCTATTTCTAAAGGTAAACAATGCAGTAGACTATGTAGGCTCAGGATGGCACAAAACAGCTGATAATGATCAGGAAAGCCATTATTTAACTCACATGGCAAGGTTTTCTCTGTTTCTTAAGCATGCCACATATTGTTTTAAAATAAAAATACACTGATTTTGGGGAACTACAACAATAGTGGTTAACTAAGATGTGACTGGATTAATTACTCTTACAGTCATGTAATTGTGCCACTGTTTCTTTTTTGGAATGGAAAGCTCTGTGAAACTTGGCAATTGTATTGGTTTTCGGGCCAGAAATTAATTCCTATTGTGGATTTTTACAATATATTTTTGTAAAACACATGAAAGAATTCATTAAGACTTCCTAATAGAGATGGACTACTTGGCAAGATTAAAAAAAAAAAACATCAAAAACCAAGTCCAAGAATATATAACATGCATGATCTATTTGGCCCAATAGTCCAAGTATCAATTAATTACTATATTAATTGCATCTGTGTAGTGCTTAAAACAAAACATTTCAAAGGATTGCTGATAGGACCATGTCAGCAAAAAGCTTGAGAACTTGATTAATTAAACAAGAAAGAGAAGGCTTCATCATAACATTTTCACCACAAGCATATTGGAAAGAAGATCACAGATCTTAGCTAAGAAAGTCTAACTTTCTCTGCACTTATTTACAAGAAATCTCAAGATAAAAGCAGCATTAAACACTCTTGGTCTTCTTAAATGTCAGTTACACAGGCATAGTAAGTTTGCCAAAACAAACAAGACACAATTTTCCCTTTATGTCTGTTAAAAAATCCCCAAATCATGCCTCTGGCATTGGCTTTTCAAATCCCTAGATGGATCCTTGTAAATCCCCTCAGTGGCCTCTCTACTCAAAAAGAAAAATAAAATAAATAAACTTACCTTCCATAAAGCTAAGGTTAAGATGGCCAGAACCAATAATCCAAGAAGTATTGCTAGTATTATTACCCATAATGGGATTGAGAAGGAAACATTTGGGGTTGCCCAGATAACTGATGTCTTAATCTGAAATGGAAAATAAAGCAAATGAGCTCAAATTGAAACTGTTGGGTGAAATAAAGCAGTAATTACCATTCTAATACTGGGAGTAGTTCTGAAAAGATCCATATAATGTTGAAATCATTCTAGAGGAGATCTGAATGTCTACAGAATGCAAACATAAACTCTTAAAAAACTGCACATTCTGAGGTCCCCCAGGTTGAATGGAAGGTCTAATTACGGGCACTTGCTGGTGTTTGGCTTAGAACAGCCCAGAAATTCTGGAATAGAATTGAGATGGACCAAGAATCAGAACCAACAAGGTGGAAAGGAATGACTTTAAATTGGGCTGGACCTTTTATGACAGTAATCACTACTGTTGACCCTTTGGAAGGCCAAGTCTGTCCATACACATTTCTCTACCGAACAGGGCGAACCTCACTGAGAGGTGAGTTGAATTGGATCCGTTGGACTGTTGAATGTGCAAAAAGATTAGAAATCACCTAATATAACCACCACTGTTCCCCTCGCCATTTTACCGATGAGAAGATTGAGTTCCAGAGGGGCTAAGTGATTCACACAACTAATTAATGCCACCACCTCTTTATCCCGAGCTTCTGTGTTTATGATAGCCCACAGCTTGACTGGCCGTCTTGGATTTTATGGAAGTCAGCAAAGTGAATGCTACTCGTTTAGATGCATTGGCGCTGCCTTCAATCCTAAATCCAGTTTTCGGTTGCTATTAGAACTCATTTCATTCCTCACTGTTGCAAGAGAATTTGGAGGAAAAGGACCTTCCCAGCAGGACTCCATGCTCAGTGTGCGTGAACCTCCCCTGCCTACCCTGCCCCCCCCACCACGAGCAGAAGCAGCTTCCCTGCTGCCTATGTGCTGGGGAAATGTGCCTCTGGATACTGACAGCAAAGAAGGTGAAGACCTCCAGACAAAACCAAGAAGAGACCCAGCGATGGTGCTAATACTTTCTGCCAAAGAAAAGAGAAATGAAAATATTCTTGGATCTGAAATGTTATTCATCAAGGCATGTCTGTCTGGTTTTAAAGAGAAGCAAGCACTGCTTCATTTAGTCAGGCAGAATGGTCCTCGCTTTAACTGTGTTGGAAGGATTATGGGGTCCAGTCTTGGCACATGTTTGGGGCCTCTAGGTCACAATTCTCTAATCCACCAGTCAAGAGATGATGGACTTCTAGCAGAGGTTGGTGGCTCTGGAATGTGTCCTGACTGGAAATGTATGGGTGTTTTCATAACCTGCACCCAAGCATTGGGCCCTGACTGTGCTCACCTCTTTCCTCTGCCTTAACTAGTTTGGAGCATCCTGCCTCTGCTTTTCTCAGCTTATTAGGTTTTTTATTGCCCCTTCGTCTTGGTCCATTTCCCTTATGCAGTGGACATACTGATGACTTAATTCGCTCAAGTCTCCAGCCCCAAATATCATTGACATCCAGACCAAACAAAGGCATCAACACTAGTGAGACTGCTAATCATTCCATGGGCACAAGGGTGCCAGGGACTCCCTCCCTGCTCTCAGTGAGAAAAAGGCTGGCCATAACCTACTCACCATTACACCTTCCTCCTTCGCCTCTTAACAACCATTGCCAGCACAGGCCCTATTCATCCAACACGTCATCAGGAGGTGCAACATTCCACGACCACGATGGGATTACCCTCACCCTGCTTGTCACAGTCTAAGGATGGGACACACAGCACACGAAGAAATGATGCAGTGAAGGACTCAAAGCAGTCACAATGCCACCTGGATTCAGCAGCCTAAGTGACTTATTCTAAAACAATCCTTTGCATGTATATGGCTACAAGTACAAGATGGGGACTGATGACTTCTTCATCACCTCCCTTTATATTCTTTTCCCTTGGTGAATTACATCTAACACCTATGAAATCAGTGCTCAATCCTCATCTTAAAGTGTTTGGAGAAAGGACACGAGGTAGTCTTTCCAAATGACCCTAATATTACTAGAAGCAGACTCAAACAACTTTGGTAATGAGAATTTCAGAATTTTGTAACTACAAGGAATGGGATTGATCATATACTCGCTGGCCAGTTAGGGTGGCCCATGAGAGAGAACATCTGGAGTCATGGCCAGTTCTGGGGTTTCTTATAAATGTTTCTTCCCCCTGAGCTGTAATTTCACTGAGGAAACAACATCATTTCAGGCTACATTTGGCACCTGTGTTAGAGATTGCCAAAATTTACTAACAGGTAAATTTACAGTCACACAGCTAAAAGAGTTGAAAGAAATGCCATAGACTGTTGTGTTCATATTGTTAGTGTAATAAAAAGCAGTGGATTGGGAGAAGAGCTACTAACAACTTTGCTGGGTTTCTTTACCACTTGGCTACTGTAGGTTTTGATGTTATTATTTTAAAAACTGCCCATTCTGTAGAAACAGGTAGGGAGATCACGTATAAAGAGTAATGTTAGATGAAGGCTTTTTTTTTTTCAGCAATGATAGAAAAATAGCAATAAAATATTAAATTGAACAGGATATGCTTATTAGGGTTTCTTGAAACAGAGAACAGCTTTATAGATACAGTTACATAATCTGTTGGCTTTCATTGGCATTCACTTCCAGAGATGCTGACAGCAGTGTCTTAAAAATGTCTGAGACGAGATGATCATTACTGTCCTTTTCAGTTCCGAAATCCTGAAATTCTCATCACCAAAACTGACATCAGTCTGCTCCCAGTAACATTATGCTCATTAAAAAAATACGAATCCATTCCTTTTCTCTGAGTATTTTAAATGTTGAGATTACACATGTCATGTACATTTCCTGTAAGTCATCATATGTAATTAACCAGGAGGAAAGGACAAAGAGTTCTAAAAGAAAGCAAACTTGAAAACCTTCCTCCTCTGCCTGCATTCTGGTTTGCTTGCCTGCTGCCTTTAGGACATCCGTGTGGCATGAAGGCTGCCCAATCTCCTCAATCTAAAATGGGAGCAGCTGCAAAGACCTTCCTTGGCCCCTGGTGTTTTCCTAAACTTATCTAGGCTTTTTGCTGCATAGTCAAGAAGTGACTGCACCAAAGACAGTGGAAATACAGAAAATCAACAACACTGCCCCACAGCATTTCTCCAGATCCCCAGTACAGGCGAACTAATTGGTTATTGCTGAAAGGGGTGGATGAAGAGTCAAGTGTAACACGTCATTGAAAGAGCCACACGTGTCTTGGAAAGGGAAGTCTTTCTGAAAACAAACTGATCAGGGAGGCATGTGACATAGTCATACCTACAAATGGCAATGGGGGCATTTCATCCATGGGTGGAAATAGGTAAAGCCCAGCCTTTCCAGAAATTCAGTGCTCTGTATAAATTAGAAACTTGAACTGCACAGGCAAACTTACTACGGAAAGACTTAATTGATTACTTTTATAGGACCAAAGCTTACTTAAATTTGTAGTTAGTGATATGGAAATTTCAGAATAGTTTGGGAAAGCTTGGCAAGAAAGAAAATGTTGGAAAATACTAACATTTTGTTACTCAGTGTGTACGTTTGTCTTGCAGCTCATTTTGATAAGCCCACAAGAAGCTTAAATTATCCATTGGATAATAAATAGTAAGAAAAATAGGTCTTAATTGCCAGATTTGTCATGACTAAACACTAATTTTATTGTAATAAAATTTCATTTATTTCAAGTAAGATTTACTTAACATCCCATATTCTTTGGAGTTCTGTAGCTTTTATCATCAGCTCCAAACTGGAACCTTCTGTAACTCTAGATCAATGCTGTCTAATAGAAATACAATGCAAGCCACATGTGTAATTTAGGAATTTTTTAAAAAGAGGAAAAAGAAAGAGGAGACATTAATTTTAGTAATGTATTTACCCTATATATCCAAACTGTTATCATTTCAACATGCAGTTGATATAACAATTTCCACATTTTATTTATTATTTTTATTTTTTATTTTTTTAAACATTATTCACTTTTGAGAGACAGAGAGAGAGAGAGAGAGCAGAGTGCAAGGAGGGGAGGGACAGAGAGAGAGTGAGCCACAGAATCTGTAGCAGGCTCCAGACTCTGAGCTGTCAGCACAGAGCCCAACGCAGGGCTCAAACTGGCAAATTATGAGATCATGACCTGAGCTGAAGTAGGACACTTAACTAACTGAGCCTCCCAGGTACCTGTCCACAAGACATTTTAAATTCTTTTTTTAAATGAAGTCTTCAAAATCCAGTGTGTATTTTATAATAACAAACTAGATTTTCAATGGAAAGTGAAATGTAGTCTCACCAAAAAAATATAGCTGCATTTAATGGGAAAAAATCTTAGAGTGCTACAGTTTTTTAGATTTACATTCATGTGAGTTATAATGAAGTAAAACTTCTAGTCACAGTGGCCATGTCTCAGGTACTCACTTTCTACCTGTGGCTGATGACTATCATACTGGACTGCACAGCTCTAGAACATTCTGTATAGTCTCACACAAGGGTGTGATTTGCCCAATTACCTAAGCCCCTCCTTGTAAGATTCATTCATCTAGAAGGTGGTCCCAAGGCAGAAGGTAGGGTGTGCTGAGGACTAAACATTTCCTTTAAAAATATGAGCAAGTGATTATATATTTCACTTACTCTATGAAGGAAGGGTAATGTTGACTAATTGAAGTACTTAAAATTTAGGGTGAAAAACTCAAGTGTGTGAGAACCAACCAACAAACTGTTTCACTTCATATTTATATATCAAGAACCTGTAGCAAGTTAAAGTATAAAATTTTAACAATTCACTTATAATTATCTGCAATTTTAGGAAGTAAGATCCACTTATAAGTGGAATTTAGACTTTCTTAAAGTGATGCCAAGTAGAGAACATTTAATCTTACCTTCATCATGTCATAAATCTTGTTCTTTATTATGGTTGAAAGACCATATATAACTTTTTAACATGCCTAGATTTTATCATTGACATTTATGATATGTTTTTGTGTATTTTGACAAAATACCAAGGTAGAAGGAAAAAGCTCCCTTGTATTTGCAACTGTAATTAATGTTGACATCTGTATTTATGTATCACAAAATCTTGTGTAAACATACTTCATAGGGGTCACAAGAATGTTTTAAAGGTACCAAGATACCCTACTTACAGTGCCATTTAGAACAAAATAATAACAAAGTGGATGAGCTGAACACACATTTTAACAACATTTCAATAGCCCCCGATGAGGTAGGCAGTTTGAACTCGAAACAGTTGTTGACTATAGGAACTCTATTTTAAGGTTCTGAAGCTATGTTAACAAATAAAATGGATTCATAGTTTCTATATGAGGTTTTTTTTTTCTTAAAAAATTTTTCTTAAATGTTTATTTTTGAGAGAGAGAGACAGAGTGAAAGACAGAGTGTGAGCGGGGTACAAAGAGAGAGGGAGACACAGAATCCAAAGCAGGCTGCAGGCTCTGAGCTCTCAGCACACAGCCCCATGTGGGGCTTGAACTTGAACTGCAAGATCACAACCTGAGCCAAAGTCAGATGCTTAACCAACTGAGCCACCCAGGTGCCCCTGTATGAGGTTTTAAGTAAAAAGTTTCATTAACTAGTTTATAATAACTACTATTGGAGTTACTGGGCAATAAATATTCTCTTTCTGGACGTAAATTATGGAATTTGGCTTTAGTGGCACCGCATACAAATGCCAAAGATCATTATTAAGCACAGAAAAGTGTTTAAATAACTGAATCCGGTTTTCTCTGCTGCACTGTAATGACTGAGTGTTCGGTCTGCCCCTTTGCCTCATGCAACTTTTCCCTCACCTCTGAACATGGCAAGTGTCAGGCTTCATGAGTTCATTTGTTACAAACACAGACGTGCTGCAAATGGGGATTGCTCTTTTCTTCAGCGAAGCTCACAGCAGGCTCAAGAAATGGCTGAATCATGACCTTGTTGCCAAGGGACTACAAACAAACTAATCATCCCACACAAGGCCTAGGAGTACAAGCCAACAGTCTCTAGTCTCATTAAAAAACAAATATCCGAGATGGTTTCCCCACGGCAGAGTATGGATTGGGGCTCATATTTATGATTCCCAAATACCTATTCCGACTGAGTTAGTGCCTTAAAACAATTCTATTCTGCTGCTTTCTTTTCCGCATAAGAAGGACCTTTGAGAAGAACTCGCTAGAACAAAAACATCAGTCAGCCCAAAGCCCAGTCCTCTCATAGCAAGCCACAGAAAAATCTCCCGGGAGGACGGAGCAGGTCCGCGAGACCTCAGAGCACCTTCATTCCGAAATGCTTTCATCGCTGATAACCTTTCCATCAATGATGTGGTAAATCATTCACCCCAGATAACAAGGCTTTTAAAAAAAATGCAGTGACAGGCGTGGTGGGGATGGGGGAAGTACATGTATCTGATGATTTTGTGGATCTTTTGAGATGGGTTGAGAACAGCAGGCTGTCACCTGTGGCCAGTGCAGAAAGATGCAATACTGTTGACGGGACTGACTGCAACATATGTTTCCGTTATGAAACACATGCTCAGAGAAAACAAAGGGACCCAGATTTATCTCCCTTAGAGCAACAAGCCTTTGAACCTCTTAGGAAGAACATCCTATATTAAAAACCCAAAGCCTCTGTCTTCTGGGTTGAACATAAATCCAAACAGCGGCAGACATCTTGCGAGGGAAAGAAAGATGAGCTAAATAAAGATGTGGCAGTGCTTACTTTCAAATGCCACCAGAGTTTACTCAGATACTCTGATATTTCCAACTTGGGCTTCCTCGACCTGGCGGGAGAGGGTAAGGCATTCTGGGGAGGGGTGCTATTGCTGACTTGAGCACCTTGTTCCATGTGTAATGCGAGGGCTTCACAGACATCATTGAGTGGGTGGCTCTGATGAAGCAACACTAAGAAATTTCCAGACCAAAATAAGGAAATGGTGATATGAAGGACACTTTCCTCAAGTTAAGGCCATAAGCACTTCAATGAGGCACAAGCTGAGTGGTGATTTTAAAAATGGTCATTTCAATGAAATCATTGTGCCTCCATGGTTTTCAGATACTCACTGCCATGTTTCCCTCGGGGAGTTTTGCTGGCCGATCTTGATAGGGCATCTTCTTAACTTTGAAGGACACCAGGGATGCAAGGGAATAGGGATCGTTTTTTCTCTGGAATTAAAAACACAGATTTAAATACATTCCATGTAACTCTTTTCAAAGTTAACAATGACAACCAACTGTTTTCAGTGTCTCCCATTATTTCCAAAGCAAAATTTCCACCTTCCTTCTTTCTTCTTTTTCTGCTTAAAATTTTTTCCTCATCCAATGATCCATCTATCCATCCAGACATCCATCCATCCACCTGTCCACCCAACAAGCCATCTTCTTCTTAGTTCTGAAAAGAATTGATCGTATTGACAAAAGACTTGGTACAATGAGGTTAGAATAAAAACAGAAAATCAGAGTCCCTAAAAGGAGTTAGCACAAGGATTAATAGAGTTGTTACTCGTGAAGAACAAAGGGGAGATATAGTGAGTTACAAAACTCTTATTATCTGATAGAGGAAGTATTTTAGGAGAGAGACTGGTATTAAATTATAAAGAAATTTATTATATTTCATCTTATCAGAAGACCCAGAGAAGGGTCTCTCATTCCCAGTACTGTTAGAATTTTGGGTTGAATGTGGGACCATCCTGAACATTGCAGGCTATGTAGCAGCGTCTCTGGTCTCTACCCACTAGATGCCAGTAGTACCTCTACTGCAGGTGTGACCACCAAAAATGCTTCTCATTATTGCCAGTGTCCCCTGGGGAACAAAATCCCTTTGGTTAAGAACCAAAGACTTAGAGCCATAGTCTTGAGAGAGAATTCTTCAGCATGAGTTTTTGTTTGCTTAATTGGCTCTCATATTAACTGTTGATTAAAGTCAAAGGGAAATATTTAGGAGCAAGTCAAGTCAAGCCGTGTTAAGAATGTAAGCTTCTGTGGTTCGCCTCCATTTAACTTGACATAGTGATTACTGCTATCCAGTCTTGGGCTGTTACTGGCTCATAAGGGCTCTTGAGAGCAGACTGTTAAAACTTCAGCAATTTTGAGTATCAGTTGTTAAACAGAACCATTATTAAGATTTAAATATACATAACCTTCAGAAAATCATATTTTTAGCACTGCTAGGAATTTACCCAAGGGATACAGAAATGCTGAGGCATAGGAGCACATGTACCCCAATGTTCATAGCAGCACTCTCCACAATAGCTAAAACATGGAAAGAGCCTAAGTGTCCATCAACAGATGAATGGATCAAGAAGATGTGGTTTATCTATACCATGGAATACTACATGGCAATGAGAAACAATGAAATCTGGCCATGTGTAGCAACATGGATGGACCTTGAGGGTGTTATGCTGAGCGAAATAAGTCAGGCAGAGAAGGACAAATATCATATGTTTGCGCGTATAGGAGGATTAGGAGGAACTTGACGGAGGAACAAGGGGGAGAAGAAGGGCGGAAATGGTGGGGGAAAGGGAGAGAGGCAAACCATGAGAGACTCTTGAATGCTGACAAAAACTGAGGACTGATGGATGTGGGGGGGAGGGGGGATGGGCATGGAGGAGGACACTTGTGGGGATGAGCACTGAGTGTTATGTGGAAACTAATTTGACAATAAACTATTTGTTAAAAAAAAAAAAGAAAATCATATTTTTAAAAAGGTAGTACACACTCAAAGTTCAGTATTTCTTAATTATATCATATTTTACTATTATCTTTGCTCTGGATAGTATCTTGGTCTATCGTATCTGGGAGTGGAAAATACTATATGATGGTGTACTAGTGCCTCACTTCCCAATTCCATATTTGGTGACAATGTGTTGGCAGCTTGAAATCGGCCATGGTGGGGATATTTACACCATGGGAATCAGCAAGTGCTACATATTAGAGCTTCCCCTCATCATCAGAGCAGTTTATTAAACAAACATTCATGAGGGGTGCCTGCGTGGCTCAGTCAGTTAAGCGTCTGACTTCGGCTCAGGTCATGATCTCATGGTTTGTGGGTTCGAGCCCCGCGGGAGCCTGGAGCCTGTTTCAGATTCTCCTCTCTCTCTGACCCTCCCCTGCTCACACTGTCTCTCTCACAAATAAATAAAACATTTTTAAAAATTAAAAAAAAAAATTCATGAGCACTTCCACACCTATAATCCAATGTTAGGTTTCTTGACACCAACCTATCAGGTTGGATTGTAATAATTTTGTTTACTTTTTTTTTCAAAGTTCTTTTTCTCCCCCCTGTGGCTGAATTTTTTTCCCTCCCTTCAATAAACTGTTTCCTCTAGATGATAAGCATAGGCTAGAGCATGCAAAACCTTTAAATATTTCAAGTCACTCTTTGACTTTTTCTTTTTTTCTACCCTAAAATTCCAGGATAAGTAACTTTATTCATTTGGAAAAAAATTTTTTTTGGTGGTTATTCTTCTCATGTTCTCCTGTCTCCTGGCTTGTCCATTTTAACGAAAAGCTGGATTTTTTTGTTTGTTTATGTGAGAAGCATTTTTTTTTTAAACGTGGAAAACCTTGCTCGTAAGTTTTCTGTGTACTTGATTTTTTAATGTTTTTATTTTTTAATTTGAGAGAGATCAAATTATTTTTGATAAAATCAAAAATTTTATTTTTTAATTTGAGAGAGCAGGGAAGAGGAGCAGAGACAAAGGGAGAAAGAGAGAGGGAGAGAGAGAGAGAGAGAGAGAGAACCTTAAGCAGGCTCCACACTCAGCATGGAGCCCAATGTGGAGCTAGATTCCACGACCCTGGGGTCATGACCTGAAATGAAATCAAGAGTCAGACATTCAACTGACTGAGCCACCCATGCACCCCTGATCTACTCTTTATTTTAAATTATTCTCCAAAACCAAGGTTTCTTCCATTCTTACCAGTAGGAAAAGATGCTGGTAAGATGCTCTAGACCACTAAGGAATGAGAAATGTAAGCTATTAGGTTATGATCAGCTAGGGCAGCACCAAAGATATGCTAGTCTTGTGGATGTAGGTCAAAGGCACAGCACAGATAAGTATTTAATTCATGAACAATAGTTAGGAGCAGACTCATTCAATGTTTAAAGTTGAATGCTTTCACCCGAAATCTTTACATAACAAGTACATTATTCTTATTAATGAGAGAAATCATGGGGCATCTGGGTGGCTCAGTCAGTTAGGCATCTGTCTCTTGATTTTGGCTCAGGTCATGATCTCACAATCATGGGATCAGCCCCACATTGGGCTCTGCACTGGGTGTGGAGCCTTCTTAATATTCTCTCCTCTCTCTCTCTCTCTCTCTCTCTCTCTCTCTCTCTCCTCCCCTTCTTCCCTCTTCCCCACCTCTTCCCCACTCACTCTCTCTCAAAAAATAAGATAAAATAAATCTCTTCTTCCATATAGCAGTCTATTCATGTAATTGCAATCACTGTCATATTGCAGGCAATTTAGGATTGAAAAAGCAGCTGGAGTTTATATCCCTTGACAATATCTCAGACCTTCAGCGTTCCCCAGTTAGCTATTAATCCTCAAAAAAAAAAAAAATGCCCTATTCCTCTGTTATGGCTGCATCATATATGCCCTGGTTTTCAGCTCACTAGCTGCCTCTATTATGCACTTTTGCACAATGATTTGCTTATGGTCTTGGTGCTAATAAAAGTCCCCTAGTTGGTAACAAATGGACAGTGATGCTTTTGCATTGGTTCAGTAGAGTGTGGTTAGTAACATCATGAGTTCTTCCCTTCCTGCCTTCCCACTGCTTAATTCCATCTCAAAAATTGTTTTTGACCACATAGCCCATGTGTAAGTTCTCAACATTTGCCAGAAAAAAGCCTGTGAGATGATAAAACCTAAGCAATTACTGGTAAAATCTTACACTATGAAGGATTGTTTTCAGCAACAGTCATAGGACAGGGTGTCGTTTAGGATTAACCTAAATAAAATCTTTTTCTGACGCGTTTGCATGTTCACCAAGCGGATGGAAACAAACACAATGCAGCAAATCATGTCGTACAAGAATTATAAACTTTCTAGTTTGCATTAGGAAGGCAGAAAATGTTTACCTCTGGGATCGCATGACCTCCAGTGTATAGTATATTGTTGGAGAGGGGGAGGGAGGGAGGAAGTGAGGAAAGGAGAGAGAGAGATTGCAATAAAGCACTCCTCTTTGGCAGTCAGATTCCAAGACAGGAATAAGCAGAAACTGTGGGTGTGCCGAAATTTGGGCTATGGCTGGGGGTAAATGCCGGTGACCTGAGCCACTCTCTCTGGTGTCTGGAAGGTGGTGCTTTGCTCTGGCAGGACTTTAGAATGTCCCTGCACATTGTTCTGGTTTGGCTCTGCTTATGCTAAATATTTATAGTTTGGAAAGTCCCTGAATTGCTATTGATTTTTTCCAGACTCACTGGGTCATCTTTAACGGGAAAATGAAGATACAATTTTCTTTTTTTTTTTTAAATGTTTGTTTATTTTTGAGGGAGAGAGAGACAGAGAAAGACAGACAGAGCATGAGCAGTTGAGGGTCAGAGAGAGAGAGGGAGACACAGAATCCTAAGCAGGCTCCAGGTTCTGAGCTGTCAGCACAGAGCCCGACGTGGGGCTGGAACCCACGAACCATGAGATTGTGACCTGAGCCGAAGTTGGACACTTAACTGACTGAGCCACCAGGGCACCCCAAGATGCAACTTTCACCTTAAGGTCCTCCTGCTGGAATAGGTTAACATCACAGAACTGACACATGGCATCGAAAATGATCACATCTTCCTTGACTGTGGTGTTGTGATGATTGTAGTCCTGCTTTGACAAAAAGTTATTCTCCCTTATTTCAATGGGATGTGATGCCCAAAATAATAGAAGAGATGGATGGTCATCGTTGAAAGTGTGTGGGCTTGGGAATTCAGTAAGACTCCTCCTCTCAACTCAACTCTGAGATCAGAAATATAACAGCCCAAAAGTAGAGGGACCATGACAAATTGATGGAAAGTACGCAGTACTCGAAGCAGTGCCTGGTGCATAGTTGGTACTCCGTGGATATTTGTTGAGTGAATAGATAAATACTGGTTTAGTTAAAAAATAAAAATCAAATGAATTGGGTATTACACTTCTCTTTCATTTAGGCACTCAAAACTGGGATGATTTTGCCCGCAGGGGATATTGGCAATGTCTGGAGACATTGTTGGTGGCCACAACTGGGGTGTGGGTTGTTACTGGCACCTAGTGGGGAGGGGCCAGGGATGCTGCTAAGCATCCTATAATGCACAGGACAGGGCCCCCCACAACAATGAATTATCCAAAATATTAAGGCTGAGGTTAAGAAATCCTGTCTTAGGGGGGCGCCTGGGTGGCTCAGTTGGTTAAGTGTCCAACTGAGGCTTAAGTCATGATCTCACCATTTAGGAGTTTGAGCCCCAAATCGGGGTCTGTGCTGATAGCTCGGAGACTGGAACCTGCTTTGGATTCTGTGTCTCCCCCTCTCTCTGCTCCTCCCCCACTCTTGTTCTGCTTCTCTCTCTCTCTCAAAAATAAACAAACATTAAAAAATTTTTTAAAAATCCTGCCATACTTTAAAAAACAAAAGCTTCACAATCTTTTAAAAAATACCTTTACCTTTCTATCTTAGAAACAACATTAAATAATATTTGTGAGACTACAGAAGTATTTTCAATCACAGAAAACATGAAAATCCAGAGGATGAAATTCTGTATTTTGTAGCTAGACTCAAAAGGATTTTACCATTTGATTTTCTAGGGCATGATGAACCAAATGAATTTTTTAGTAGTTAAAATATGAGCAAGAATGCATAGAGTTGGTGGGGTTTTTATTTTAGCTTATTTTTCCCCTCTCTAAATCCCTTCCAAACAACAAGGTCACAGCAAAGTAGTCTCATTTAAATAAATAGCTCTTTCCAAATGGAAAAATTAATCTGCTTAGTAGAAAAGAGATTTAAAACCTTTAAGATGCACACAACCAGTGGCAGTATCTGTGGCAGTGTGGGGTGCCAGTGAACAGAAGACGAATCTACTCATCACATATTTGTGGATCTTCACCAAGATGCCTCGTGGCAGGAACCAGGCTGTAGGAATACTAAACAACTGAAACTTTCTAGGGCAGTCTTCCTTCTCCCTTCTTAACTCAGTTCTCTTTTGACCCTTCTGTGCATATGGCTTGCACTAGGCTCTTATACTCACCATCATCCCATTGGCTAATATTTACTGGAGAACTATTATGTGCTGGGCACTGGGTATAAAGTGGTGAGCTAAAGAGACTTATCTGAATCTAAGTTACTGTCTAAAGGTCTTAGGGACTCAGGATGTTCAAATGATCTTCACCTCAAAGCTGGTGAAGGAATATTACTGAGCTATAAAAAGGAAGTCCTGCCTTTTGTGACAATGTGGCTGGACTTGGAGGACATTATACCAAGTGAAATAAGTTAGACAGAGAAAGACAAATACTGTATGAAATCACTTATATGTGAAATCTAAAAACGCAGAACTCAGAAATAGAGTAGGTCAGATGGGCGGTTGCCAGGGGCTGGTTGCGGGGGAACTGGGGACGTGCTGGTCAAATGGGTACACACTTCCAGCTATAAGGTGAATAAGTACTGAAGACCTGATGTATAATTAACAATACCGTATTGTGTTCTTGAGAGCTGTTAAGAGAGGAGTAGATCTTAAAAGTTAACCACCAACCCTCTACAAACACAAACATGCTAAGGTAATTATATGAGGGGATGGAGGTATTAACTAACTTCAGTGTCATAATCATTCCAAAACATATATGCATATAAGTCATCATCTTGTACACCTGAAACTTACATACATTATATGTCAACAATATCTCAATAAAGCTGGAAAAAATAATGTCTTCACCTGAGGGGAAAGATGACCAGCTGATATCAGCTCACCTCTTCCATAGACACTTAAAAAAATGTTTTAAAATGGACACATTTAAAAATATTCATAAAAATTTTAAGTTAAAAATTAAACAAAATTAAATTAAAAATTTTAAATGAAAAATTCAATTTTTAAAAAATTTTTATTAAAAAAATTGTTTTTACGTTTATTTTTGAGAGACAGTGAGACAGAGCATGAGCAAGAAAGGGGCAGAGAGAGAAGGAGACACAGAATCCGAAGCAGGCTCCAGGCCCTGAGCTATCAGCACAGAGCCTGACTCGGGGCTCGAATGCATGAACCGTAAGATCATAACATGAGCCGAAGTAGGATGCTCAACTGACTAAGCCACCCAGGTGCCCCAATTTTTTTGAATTTTAAAATGACATTTAAAAATCCTTTCTAGAAAAGCTTCCTGCTGACCTTTTGAGAAGAGGTTCCCTGTGGAGTGTGTGCATATGAGTTAGTGTTGTTACCTGGAGGAAGGTCTTGGCCCATAACCGGGATCTGACTTTTAGGACGGCACTTTCTCCTCCTTCTAGTCGCCCCACCGTGCAGGAGATCTGTAAGCACTCGATATTTGTACAGTTCTGCAAAAAACACAACAGCAGTGTCTTTAAACTGTGGTAGAAAATCCGCATTGAAGTCAGTTTATCTACATTGCATTTTCTCAGAAGTCACCACCTAATCCATAAATTATTCATTTAAATAACAAACAGCTACACTGAAACAACCAAGATAAAACACAGTTTGGTGGTAATGATGCATCAGTTTTACTGGTAATAAAATTTAAGCTCTTTTCCCCCTTAAGGACTTAAACCAATCTTCCTGCAGCAGTGATTGGACTATTTCGTTTCATTTTCTCAGAAGTTGGGAAGACATTTCTTACAGACATTTACAACACCTTACCCTAAACTAAGCAAGTCCTGGAATGGCTCAGACGAAGCTCCCTGTGTCTAGATTATCACAAAGACCCAGTGATATCAGCCCACGGACACATTTCCCTATAACATTCTTCTCCCTAAATTACTTCCTGCTTACAAAGCAGAATCTTGCAAGCTCCATCCATTAAGCTGTTTTTAACTAGTTTCTAGGTTTGCCAATTTATAATGGGTAACTTTTCCTATATGAGATACATCTTCCTGGGAAGTATTCATTGAATTGATGACATTCTACCTGTCAAATCATATTTTCTGATTGGACCTAGTATGGAAATAAATGGACAACTCCCCTCCATTTTCTGTGTACCCATGTATAGGATGATACTTCTTGAATTGTACTCCCTCACTGATTTGAATTTAATGCATAGGCTACACTTATTTCTCATGTCTCAAACACTGGACACTGGCCTATAGATGCTCAGTAAACATCCATTTATTGGATATTGTGTGCAGGATTTAATGGAGGCATTTCACTTTCATGAAACTGACAAACCATAGAGTAATCCAAGGAACGTGTTGCCTTAAAAATCTTTAAGAACCTCAGAATTCTCTAAGAACAACGCAGTCAGTAATGTGTATCTGATAGATTCTAGCAAGGCCAGATTTCTACATGCTGTTTCCAAACTGAGGTGGCTGGGATTTTTGTTCCATTTGGGCTAGGTGCTGAGGTGTTTGGGGTTTTGTGCCTCTAGTAGGAGTGCGAGTCCTGGAAGCTTTGCAGCCCTTGTCACCTGTGAGGACCCTCATGTTTACCCTATGCTCCGTGACTGACAAGCTGTGTATCTCCAGTCCCACCCTTTGGAGGCAAAAGACGGGAGTGAGAAGGAGGTGATTCTCATAAGCTCCCTGGAGCTGTTGATGCTGGTGAGCTAGCTCTGTTGGAGGATTCTGGAGAAGGTGGTGTTCAGAATGAACCTTGAAGGGTGAGAAAGCTAGGCAGACGGGGACAAGATAGTGCACATTCAGAAAGGAGGAGAGAAGGGTATTTGGGGGCAGGGCGGACAGGTAGAAATGGGATAGGAATTAGAGAAAGTCTAGGTGGTAAAGAATTTTCCTATGAGCCAAGGAATTTATTCTGTTCAGAAAGTCCCATTCAAATGAGAGTTATGATTGGGTTTGTGTTTTAGGGGCAGGTGGTACATGAGGCAAGAATGGAGGGAGAGTGGGAAGCAAGGGGGTGACGAGGGCTTGTTGCAAGAGTCCAAGTGGGAGGCGAGGAGGCTCTGAACTGAGGCCATGGGGATGGAGAGAGGAAGACAGAGTTTAGGGCAGGTCAGGAAGCAGAATGGGATAGTTCTGTCTCCAATGGGCAAATTGGAGGTCCTGCTGAAAAAGAGGATTGGGGGGAGCCCCTTTGGCTTGGGGAACTGAGTGGATGGGCATGGCATTACTGAGATTGGGAATTCTAGAGAAGCACATTCTGGGGGTCATGGAGACAGGGTCTTGGGCATGTTGGGACTGGGACTGCTATCAGATATCCAGATGAACATACATGCTGCACCCTTTGGGTCCAGAGCACAGCAGGGATGGCTAAGATGGCAGGAGGCACATAGGAATGGCTGGGGTTACGATCTTGCAAACCATTTCCCTGAAAGAGCGAAGTTGGTGGGGGAGGGGTGGGGCCCGAGGATGGAACCCAGAGGCACAGAGGTGTCTGAGGATGGGTGGAGAAGAAGCCCAAGAACAATTCTAAGAAGGCGCAGGCCGACAGGCTGGAAGAGAACCAGGGGAGAAGGTTTCTGGGGGAGGCCAAGGGATGGGACTCTTGCAGGAAGTGCTTAATAGAATCCTGTGCAGAAGAGGGTTTGAAAGGTAAGGTTTCTGTAAGCAGAGCAGGGAAAGGACGAGAAGAAAGCCTGGAGGGGAGGAGATGGGGTGGTCCCTACCAGAGTGGCAGGGGCCCAGGATGAGGACGGCAAGGACATTCTTAGGCAGAGGAGAAATTATATTTCAGCGCTAACGGATACAGATTTTTCCTATGCAAAGTGGAAATTATGATCGCAACACAGGATGTTGGCATTTTGCACTTTCAAATTCCTAATCAGAAATGGGATTCAGCAAGTTGTTTTTAACTAAACAAAAACTGTAGGAGGTCTTATTTAACTTTTGATTTTAGAATAAACTTTGTATAATCACTTTCTATCCAGGACTGTTTTGACTTGAGGACATGGGGGAGGCAGAGTATTTGCATTTTCAAACCAATAAGAGACAAAGAGAATAAAGCATGAGTTCACAAGGTCAGACATGGAAGTCAAGAACTGCCTCGCTGTCATCTGCAAGTAATAAGTTTCTATGATACTCAGAACTTCAAAATCATCTTGCCTTAAAAATCTCTGATGAGAAAGAACAGGAGGGGGCCAAACCTAACCCTGCAACAGAAGTGCATATAATTTTCAAAGGAATTTTAGTTACTGATCTCTGCTGCCTCCGTGAACTCATGAGACATACACTAAAATGGAAATTGATTTTTCTAAATTGTTGGTTCCCGTAGGTCTGGACATTGATTCTCTGGAGGGTGTTCGCATTGGTACTGCGAATTAGAATTCTATAGATGCCAGTCATTGTTTTTCTTTTTAAGAAATTAAATTATAAATTTTAAATATATTATTAAATTATAAATTATTTTTATTTATAAATTTAATTTAATTTATAAATTATTTATTTATACAAAACATTGTATTAGTTTGAGGTGTACAACAGAATGATTTGATATTTGTATATCTTGTGAAATGACTGCCACAATAGTGAAATGCTCGCCGTCATCACAGATAGTTACAATTTTTTTAATGATAACCTTTAAGATCTCTCTTAGCAACTGTCACATATGTGATACATTATTCTTAGTTGTGGTCACCTTTCTGTACGTCACATCCCCAGGACTTAAATCATTGTTTTCTGGTCTTTTCTTCCTCCTGGAAGCTTTCTTAATAATATGCAAAATTGTGTTATTTTGTCCTAAGCTGAATAGCATTGTCAATTTCCCTACTCTTAGGTTTTGAAAAACATGACCGTGCCGTTAAAATTTATAGGGACTTAGGGGCACCTGGGTGGCTCAGTCGGTTAAGTATCTGACTTCAGCTCAGGTCATGACCTCATGGTTCCTGAGTTTGAGCCCCACATTGGGCTCTCTGCTGTCAGTGTAGAGTCTGCTTCGGATCCTCTGTACCCCTTTCTCCCTGCACCTCCCCAACTTGTGTTTTCTCTATGTAAGAGTTAAAAAATTTATAGGGACTTGAATCATAATCTGCCAATGGCTTTTTGCCAGGTGGCTTCAGGTACTTCTATTATCATAAACATTCCTCCCTTGATTTAAGTTTAACTGAATAAGTCAGACTTGCTCATTATATTTTTCTGTCCATTTCCACATTTGAAACTTTTTATGAATGTTAGAACGTGTTCAAGACATACGTTAAAATTGTTTTAGCCTTTTAAAAAATGTTTTTATTTATTTTGAGAGAGAAAGAGAGTGAGAGAGAGCAGGAGAGCACAAGAGCAGGGGAGGGGCGAAGGGAGGAGAGAGAGCGAATCCCTAGTCTCTGTGCTGTCAGTGCATGGTCTTACAAACCCCGAGATGATGACCTGAGCCAAAATCAAGAGTCAGATGCTTAACTGACTGAGCCACCCAGGCGCCCCACATTTTAGCCTCTTTTAAGTGTAGAGTTTGGTGGTATTAACACTGACCTTGGAAGGAGTGAGAGAACAGAACAGAAAATCCTGACTCTTGAGCACTCTCTCAGGTTTGCAAAGGGCTGACTGAGCTTGAGACAGATCCACAATAGCCCTCAGTGTTAAGGCATTGCAGGAGTTTTGGCCCAGGAGATCAGAAGGCCCCCTTCTCATCTCTTCTGGACGAGCAGATGAGTGTGAGATGGAGGGGCCCATTTGACTTCCCAGGACCAGCTGCCCATAGGCCCCTTTACTCTTGTGCTCCATGTCTGGGGACAGGCTCACAGAGGCAGCAACATTCCCCGCTATGGTTTACATTTTCGTCATTAGTTCTCTAACATGGCCTGCATGGCAGGTTTAGAAGGGTGAAAACACTCTAATGCAAATACTCCTTTGTCTCCATGGAAAAGTGACTGTCATGCCTCACAACATGTAGGGCCAAAGCATGGCAGGCCTACCTGAGCATTGACCGATAAGGAGGAACAGTAGTTGAAGTTAAAAACATCTGTGTTTGGGAGTTCTGTCCGATACACCCTTTCCTCTCCAATCTGCCCGCACTGAGAGAACTCACCAGGATTTTCGCGGGGCTCTGTCTGTGGGGCTCCGGCACACGCACGTCTCTCTTCCTGACAAGATGAGGAATGGTCGAGTTCCGCAGAAAGGCGCTCAGCTCAGGGGTGTCCTCTGGGGGGGTGGCAGGCTGCAAAGAGAAAGCAAGAGATGGCACGTCCATCTCATAAATGCTTGCCACGTTTCCATCAGCATTGAACATCATCACCCTCAATTGGCTATGAGTCACATGAGAAATCAGACCTGTTCTGATTTACCAGCAGTGTGTTCAACAGCAAAATGAACTGCGCTGACAAGGACCAAGGCTTCCCATTCTCCAATGATGGGAACTCCTGGAGGATGGGGAATGCATTCCTGGAAAATTTATCTCATAAGCGTCCAATTTTTAGCAGAAGTGATTTCTCCATAAGGGAGTGACTTTTTAAGCATGAGTCATTTTCTTGTTACTTTACTCTCACCATATATTGGGGCTGGTGAAACTCAGGAACCTTCTGTGTGGTGAGACGGATCCCGAGGTGGCAGGAGAGTGAAGCACTGGCCATGGGGAAACAGCATGATGTGGTCAAGGACCCAACTTTGGCAAGTCTGAGCCCCATACTCCTAAAGTCGTAAGATGCTCCCTCCAGAGTGAATCGTGTTCTAATAAAAATGACTTTTCCAAAGCATGCCACACAAATTTTGTGCTGTGAGTGGGCTTGTTTTCGGCCCTGAGTTTGTTTTGTGACTGTTCTAGAACTTATGATTCTTATCTGAGGCTCCATGCTGGGTACATCTGATAGCTGAATAAATATTTTGAAAGTTCCAATAAATCTCACACAATATCCTATTAAAACTCTTCATTTTAAACCAACTGAATATAGAAGGATAATTTTCTGTCCACCCCCACCAAGTTCCCCAAACACATGTTTTTCTTTTTAGTCCCAGAAGAATAATAGTATGCTCATTTCTGTGGGATGAATAAAGATAGTCTTATATTGTAGATGTAGGGTGCACCACAAAAGATCAAATAAGAGTGCTGTGTGTTGTAAGAACCTAGAGAAATCTAGTGGATAAACAGAAAGATAGAGTCCAGACTCCTTAGTATGCCATGAATAGCCTACTTCTCCAGCCTCATTTCTTACCAAGAGACCTTCACATCCTGCTCTGCAATGCGCAGAGCCTCTGTCCACTCGTGATGCACACCAGGCTGATTCCCCAGCCCCTGTTTGATATTCCACATGATGGCTCCATTCCCCATCAGCAGCCATCAAGCTGGAGAGTAACTGTCTTTGACCAGTTGCCTAATGAGATGATGTAAAATGATAAGCATAGAGTCACATATAACATCCAAGGAAATATCAGGAAGCAGGGAGAGGAAGAAGATCCAGGGAGGAAAAGGAAGATGGGGGGAAGTCAGATATAAGAGACAATCCAAGAAAATGTGACTGTAGGGAAGCCCAAGGAAAAGAAAGTTGCAAAAATAAAGGAGTGACAGCGTCAAATCCTGCCGCCGAGTAAAGAATTAGGACTAAGAGGAGCCATTAAGTTTGTCATGTAAGAAATTATGGACATATGATCTAGCAGTTCCCTCTGCTAGAAGAAAAGGAAAACGCTAGCTTGAAAAGATGTATGCAGCTCTGTGTTCACTGAGGCACTACTTATAGTAGCCAAGATACAGAAGCAACCTAAGTGTCTACTGACAGATGAATGAATAAAGATGTGGAGCGCGCATGCGTGCGTGCACACACACACACACAAACAAACACACACACATTATCCAAACATAAAAAAAAAAAAGAAAAGAAAATCCTGCCATTTGTAAAAACATGGATGACCTCATGGACATTATGTTAAGTGAGCTAGGACAAAGAAAGAGAAATACTATGTGGAATCTAAAAAATAAAAATACAAAAAAAAAAAGACCATCAAAACCCCCCCAAAACCCAAACCAAACCTCTAACTCATAGACACAGAGAAGAGGTTGGTGACTGCACAGTTGGGGGACTGGGGAGAGGGGTAAAATGGGTGAAAGTGGCCAGAAAGTACAAGCTTCCAGTTATAAAATAAATAAGTCCTAGGGATGGAAAGTACAGCCTAGAGACTACCATGAGTAACACGGCGTTGTATATTATTCCTGCAGTGGGAGTAGTAGCAGTAGGAGTAGGGGTAAAATAATAGCCCACAGAGAAGAAAACGCTTCAATGTTCTGTGTGGTTGCATCAGATGCAGCTTGTGTTCGGACAGAAAGCACGTTTGTGGTGACCCATGGTGCGTCATCCTTTACAAATACTTAGGAGTGGTCTCTCAGCAAAACACAGGGCTCACTCTGAGCCAGAGAATGAACGAGATCCACAGCAGGGGTTGATAAAACACGCTTCTTTCTTTTAGTAATATTGTTTTACGGAGAGAGGAATGTCCCTCCTAAACACCACACTGAGAAAGTCTTCGAATGGCTTACAAACCAGTGTCCTCAAGTGGCATTCCAGAAATTGTTTCAGAATACAAAACAAAACAAAACCCCCAAAAAACAAAATGAACAAAACCCAAAAAACAAGGGAGAAGTTATCCAAGAAATGTAAACAACAGGTACAGCCTATTTTAGATGAACTTTTTTGGAGCCTGATTCACAATCCATTGTGAACCCACAGGTCATGTGTTTCCTTAATCTGAAATCTGTAGCAGTGAGGGCCTCTTGGCACCCCTCTTAGGCAGACATTCGGTTCAGAATACAATTTGCTAAGTGCTCTAAGCAGCTGGTGATAAACATTCAAGTATCTTCTTCAGAACAAATGTGAACATTGCTCCTTTCTGTAATAAGGAAATGATTGTTAGTAAATACGGTTCTTTCCCCAGCTGCTACTCAGATTTTGACTCCAACAGGAGTTTTCTATTTTTGTGACTCTTCACCAAACTCTTCACTCTGGGCTAGGTTTAAATTTATGAATTAAAGGAATACTGGATAGCTGGATTGTGCAAGACAGTTGGAAATGCAGCTTTTGAAGAAAACAGTTGAAATTAGATTAAGGGCTTTTTGAACCCAAACAAACACAACTCATGGCATGCTATCTTCTTCTTGTTCGTGATTTGTCTTTGCCTGTCGGGCATTCCTAGTTCACCAAATATGGTGGACTTTCTCTCTTGTAACTCTTTGTCTATAATTAAGTCAAAGTAGACACAGACCCAGAAGGTCAGTCTACCATGTTGTTTCCTTTAAGACATAACTGTTAATGATTGTCAGGAGAGGGGAAAAAAAAAAGAACACTTTTTTTTTTTAACATTCTGAAAAGTTCATGCAAAGAATGACTAAAAGAATCAATTCACTCCATTGGTGATTTTGAAGCTTTTCTTAGTTGGGGGACATGGTTTTACATTTTAAAATTTACAGGAGGAACTGAAGACCAGTGTAAAGAGAAGATAAAGCAGGGGCCCCTGGGTGGCATTGAGCATCCGACCTTGGCTTAGGTCATGATCTCGCAGTTCCTGAGTTCCAGCCCCACATCAGGCTCACTGCTGTCAGCCTGTCAGCTCAGAGCCTGTTTTGGATCCTCTGTCCCCCCTCTCTTGTGTTCTCTCAAAAGTAAGTAAGCATTAAAAGAGAGAGAGAGAGAGAGAGAGAAGATAAGGCAAAGAGAAATTGACCCTGGAGAGTGTATTCCCTTTGGTGACTGAAAATCAGACCTATAGGCACTGTTAAAAATAAAAGGTGGGGCACCTGGGTGGCTCAGTTGGTTAAGCATCTGACTCTGGCTCAGGTCATGATCTCACATTTGTGAATTCGAGCCCCACATGGGACTCTGTGCTGACAGCTCAGAGCCCACTTCTGATCCTCTCTCTCCCTCTCTCTCTGCCCCTGCCTTGCTCATACTCTCTCTCTCTGAAAAATAAATAAACATTATAAAAAAATTAACAAAAGATGAATGAAATTTTTCTATCAGGGGAAACATGAAAGAGAGAGAGGAGAGAACACAAGTGGGTTGAGAGCTGTAACCAGTGTCCCTGCTTTCTGAATAAATAAGAAGCAGTAAGTAAATGGAGGCAGTAAGGAAGGAAAACATTCTCTTAAGGGTAAGACAGAACTGCAAATTCACCAAGCCAGGCCACAGTCTGCGTGCTCACTGCTTTAAAAAAAAAAAAAAGAAAGAAAGAAAAACGAACAACTCGTTGAAGAACTCTAATCCTTGGCGAATGGCCTCTGTGTTTCTGGGTCCATGTTTGTACTGTCTGGTTCTAATTTGGGCTTCCTGTGAGAATGGTCTCTTTCCAGACAGGTGTAACCTCCTGCCTTCTATGGCTCAAAGTCCATGCTTTGGGCAACACTGGCTTTCTCTCTTGCCATCACCCTAGTCCAGCCTCTGTCAGATCTTTGGTGCCTCTGGCTTCTTTCTTGTGCTGGGGCCCAGAAGAATGTGGTGCCCTGATCTTAGCCCAGGTTGAATTCCGGCAGCTTGCTTCTCCGCCCTCTCCTACCCCGCTGGGTATGGTCTGACATCATGCAGCCATTTTGTTCAGTTGTCACACTTGGCCGCTGGTGATGAAATCTTGCCAATTAAAAAAAAAAAAATCCCTTAATCTTTATGTAACTCTGGTTCCTAAATAATGTTTGCTTTTTCAGCTACATCTTATCAAGGGATCATAGCTTGTCTGGAGGACTCTCTAAATCCCAGGATAAAGTCCACCAAAATAAGATAATGGATAGTTTGAAATCATTCTTTGACCGCCTTTAGAATGGTTAAGAAATGCCATATCCAACTGTAAAAATTTATTTCAAGAAGGATCTGGAATGAATTAGATGTAATGGATTGGTCAGGAATGCTGCAGACAGTTGAGCGTTCCACAATGTTTTAGACGGTACAATGTGAAGAGATTGCCACGTTAAAATCCTCTGTCTCTGAAGCCCAAAGGCAGAACCTTCATGGCTATCTGCTTATGCCCCTAAGTTCTTAGAAGACTGAGACATGAACTTGATGAAGAGAAACCATCATAGGAGGAACAGAAAACCAAAGACAGCAACCATTTCACCTGGTGGCAGAAGTGAAAGCAGAAGTGAATATACCCCAGGCAATGGTACCCTCTGGGGCACCATGAGGGGCCATGTGGCTCAGTCACTTTTCCTGAACCCCATCACCTGCACAAGCTCCCATTTCCCTTCACACTTGGGTGTTTGAACAGCATCAACAAAGCAGGTGAAGTGAATGCCCACGAAGCCTGATATGAGGCAAGTATTTAAAAAACAACTCACAAACTTCTAGAGACATCGAGCTGTGTCCTTGCCTGCACCCCACACCCCTTACATTTAGTCACTGATGCTCTGTATTTGGGCAACGGGTATGGTGGGTGTGAGTGAGAACTTCTGCCCATTGTCTCCCTTGACCAAAGGCGGTCTGCTCTTCAAACCTTGGGGACATTTGGGCCACTTGGTGGGATAACTAAACTGTACCGGTCACTGTTTTGAAGACTGAATCCTGTGCAGACCTTATCGGACTTTGAGGTTTATGTGAGGAGACTCACATTTGGAATGCACATTCAATTTACAGATGGGTTATATTTCAGAATATTTTAGACTAGATGTTTGGCACTCAAAATGCATTTCTCTTTAGAAACAATCTTTTAAATAGTGGTTCAGTTCTCAGTCCAGCCCACAAAAAAAAAAAAAAAAAAGAAAAAACCCTTACTTTATCTACAAGTATGGCTTTGATGAGTAAAACTATGTATTTGCAATAAAAAATAAAACCAGGGAGGTTGCCATAGGAGTAATTGTTTTAAAAAACAGAAAAAAAATCCCCATTGTGTTAAATACATATTCAATGCTATTAGGTTTACTTAGGCAGAAATGAGGAATTATTTTGGAAATGTTATAGAGATTCTGCAGGGGATATCTGGGGAATTTCAAAGGGCGCTGGTGGTATTGGCTCCTTGGAACGGATGGGCTAGAAAATGTTTCTAAGGAAATCTGGACAGTTTCTTTACCATTAGCACATTTCCTTAGACATTTGTGGAAATTGCAAAAAGGCAGTGAAGAAGGGAGCTACCTTCAGTGGTTAAGTGGGAAAAAATGAGAATATATACAGAAGCAGGAAATGGACAAAAAGGCATTTGTGACCCAGAGGGAAAGGGGTTTTGCTGAGGGGAAATCAGGTGAATGGCTGGTGAGGCAAACATGGCAGGGAACTAGGAAACCCTCCAGAGGATACCTGAGAAAGTTGATGTGGGGGCTTTCCTTCTGACGGGCTTTGGCTGGCCTGGGATATTTGGTGGCTTGTCCAGTGGGGACCAGAGCATCCTCAGAAAGAACTTGTTGAAAATGAACTGCTCATAGATGCTGATGTTTTAGAAGGCACTCAATAATTATTGCTGTTTATAAAGAAGTTGTAAATTTCAGTCAGTAAAGCATCCTACTCATTTTTTTTAAATGTTTATTTTCGAGAGAGAGAGACAGAACACGAGCAAGGGAGGAACAGAGAGAGAGGGAGTCATGATCTGAAGCAGGCTCCAAGCTCCAAGCTGTCAGCACAGAGCCCAATGCAGGGCTCCAACTCTCAAGCCATGAGATCATGATCTGAGATGAAGTCAGACACTCAACCGACAGAGCCACCCAGGCGCCCAAGCATCCTACTCTTGATTTCCACTCAGGTCATGATCTCACAGTTCCTGAGACTGAGCCCTGCATTGGGCTCAGCACTGAGCATGGAGCCTGCTTGGGATTCTCTCTCTCTCTCTCTCTCTCTCTCTCTGCCCTTCCCCTGCTCAAGCTCTTTCTCTCTTGCACACATGCTCTCTGTCTCAAAATAAATATATAAACTTAAAAAAAAAAGAAATCGTAAAACCAAATCATAAGGCATTTTACCTTAGGGGGTTAATGAGATTGATTATTGATTACTAGGATTTAATTTTTGCCTATATGAATGTACTTTGACTGCCTGTTCCCTTTGCTACACCTACTCTTTCTCTGCTTCCTAAAGAATGAAGTTAAAGTATAGATATTTTTTAAAATATCTACATTAAAAAATAGCAATTAGCTTTGATGCAAGAATCTGAAATTGATACCTAAGTTAAAAAAATTTTCCAGACCTTTTCTAGATCTAATAAATAATTTGTTCTTTATTAATTTCCAACTTGTATTTAAGACAGAGAAAAGACTGTTTAGCTCTGTATTATCTAGGAAGAAATAAATTGCAAAGTAAATTTATAGTGACTTATTTAAATTATTGAATATCTTAAGAAGAAAATAACTTCCAAGTACTCTCAATTATTGATAGCTTAATTAATTTTTAAAATCTATTTACCGATAAAAGCCTTTTTAGACTGTCTGGATTATATGTGCGCTACATATAGGTAAAGGTACTTGGAGGACTTGAATGTAAAAACATTTCAAGTTTTTCATCATTCCAAATTTCAAGAATTCATGAATTGTTATCACTTCTTATTTTGGGGAGCCATTCCTTCACCTTGTACTCAAATCTTCTTATATTCAGTTACCACAAATTGAGAGTTTTATAAAAGGAGCATAATTAAGTTGCATTTAAAAAATTACTAGCCTTAGATTTTTAAAAGATGTTTATTTATTCATTTTGAGAGAGAGAGAGAAGGAGAGAGAGCATGCTTGAATGGGGAAGGAGCAGATAGAGCGGGGGAGAGAGAGAGAGAGAGAGAGAGAGAGAATCCCAAGATCTTAGGCAGGCTCTGTGCTATCAGCATAAAGCCTGACTTGGGGCTTGATCTCACGAAGCATGAGATGATGACCTGAGCTGAAATTGAGAGTCAGATGCTTAACTGACTGAGCCACCCAGGTGGCTCAAGTTTTAATCAAAGTCTATACTTTAAAGAATATCTGTGTAGCAGGGAATGTAGGTGCAGGAATCTGACAACACTAAAGACAGATTATCTATTGGTAATTTTCCAGTCACTGCAAATTATTGTTAAATTGCAAGAAAAAAGAATTCACAACCAACATGGTGCACATCACACAAGCTACATAAAATATACAAACGTATATAAATAGTGTCATATATAAACCAAATATTACACTCAAGAGTTTAGAAACCTTCCCCATGATCATGTGTTCCAAGAATCCATGACTGAAGTAGAGAACCCGTTAACTACAGCACATGACATGTGAAAGCTTGAATTGCTTAAATGTTATACCTTATTAACATTTGAAGATGTCACTTTATAGTAAGCCACTGTCCTTGAAGACATTAAAAATCATCTCAATCAAAAGCCAAGAGAGAGGAAATTGGAAAAAAAAAAAACCCAGGGAGGCAGTATTTTAAATAATTTTGTGGCATACAAGTGGCCTTATTTATTATTTCCCCTTGAAGAAGGAGATATGTTGCCCTATAAGCCTTTTAATGCTGAACCCCTTTTACTCTTCCTCTCTTGGAACAGAAAGCACATTGGGTTGAAGAAGAAAGCCTTCCATAACTGGCCACATCTCAGTGCTACCTGTTAGAGTAGAGGCAGACCCGCACTCCAAATGGTTGAGCTAGTATTTCATGAAGCACCGTTTCTAATAGCGACACTGTCTCCCTGAGCGTCTAGACAATATGCATTCTTAAAATGAAGTTCTCTTTGGAGGATAACATCTGGTTAAAAAGGGTTCCCCCCCCCCTCCATTCACATGCGGCATTTTCAAGGGTCTATGCTAATTATGTTCTTTTCGTCCCAGAAGAAACTTAAAGCCAGATTTGGATCTTAATCTGAATGAGATCAGCTCCTTGGACATTTGAGCTCCCAGCGTGGATGTCAGGTGGGGGTTGCAAAGGGGGAGAGTTTCAGGGCCCCCTCAGACCCTGCCTCTGAACAGACCCCCAAGTGATTGGCTCTGCTTAAGAATTGGAGAAACCCTGCTCTAGGCTTCTCTGTAAGCTGCACTGAAGAATAGGGTCCAGAAATTTCCAGTCTGGGGGTTCTCAGGGCCCTGGATGGCCTTTGGCAAATTATCGCATTTTACTACCTGCTATTGGCAACATCTGGAGAAGCCCATTTTGGCAAAGAGCCTTATATCTTTTGGCAATATACCAAAAGGACTCTAAAAATAGCATTTGGTACGAATTCTCCGAAACATGACATGTCTACTTACGATTTTGGTTTGGTTGTGCTGCTAGTCAAACCATCTGCAAAAGGTACACATTAAAATAGGCTAAATAAATGACAGGTTGCCATGAATGATAGAGCCAAGAGAAATGTAAGTTTTCGAAGAGTGACAGTTTAAGTTAGGTCTGGCATTTTAGCCATAAAACAGAAAGAAAAGGCTGGATAGATTATCACTGAAAGAACTTACTCTTAGAGTTATTTTGCTTAAAAAAAAAAAAGTGATAGTTTTAATTCTTTTCTTCTTTACCATAAAAAATGAACAGAGCAGCTTAGTTAGACCAGGTTCTTACCTTTATATCTTGTGGGTTGATGTCAGGATTTGTTTGACACCGCAGAGGTCCGAGAGTCTGAATATGAAAAATGTAGAGGAGAAATTCGTCCCGGGCGGAGAATGGCCAGCCCACCTCCAGGAGAGTGTCACTGATGGTACTTGGTCCAATATTGTGCAGCTACAAGCAAGGGACACATCAAATGATGGCACAGCACAAAACAGGAAGATGAAACCAAACCCCACATACTTTGTGCCCATTCTAAAGAAGCATGTATTTTTGCTTTTAATGCACCTGGGCTATGATAGCGGCTCTACGAATACAATCTCTGTCAGCAGGAGGAGCTCTGAAAGCAAGAAGTGCTGGTGCTCAGAGAAGAATCTTGCATTTTATGAAGCTCTAAGGGCAGATTTCCTTAGGAAAGACCACATTAACTGGGTCTGATAGTGCTATTCACCTTAAATGTACATTCATTTCATCGCAGTGCTAGAAATGCAATTTTAATTATATGCTTTCAAAACCTAGTTATTCTCTCTTTACATTGAAATCTGCCTTTTCCCTGACTACCGACTTGTCAATTGTAACCATATGCAGCGCACTCTCTTTCACCCTCTGGAAAAATGGTTATCCGTCAAATGCCAAAGACAGTCCAGGCTCACCACAGTTCACTGCCAGTGCGCATTTCTGTTTGAATCACGGAATCTCAAAGAACAGCTGGGCTCCTTCTGTTTGAATCAGTGAATCTCAAAGAAAGGCCACATCTCATAAAAAGATGAGCATTTTCAATACATGAATCCTGTACTTACCGGACACAAAAAGCAGCTTGAGAAGTTCACTAAATGTATTTCAATTTCTTGTGGTTTTGAAAGTTCACTTCAAAGTTAACAGGAAACTTTTCCCTCTTTTTTTTTTTTCTCACAGTTCTGATCATTATAATGATCAATAAAGCAATTTATAATTGGTTTTGCTTATTAGGTTGTTCATTTAATTCACATCATCTAAGCAAGATGATATTTACTGATAACAGTATAATTTGAGACATGAGAATAGCATGGAAGAAACATGTGATGATTGCTTTGTCACCTTGGGTTATTACCCTAAAATCTTATGATCCGTTTCTGCTAAGATTAGAAGCAGGGCTTCCCTGAGAATGATTGAGTTTGAATATGGTTACAGACTTTAAAGTTTCACCCTTCTTAAGGAGAAACTGGTGCTTACAAGGTTTCATCAATTATTTGACAGCATTTTTTTTTTTCCAGCAGTGTTCTTAATCTGAGTGGCCTTGGGGACTGTGTTATCATCTTGCTATCAAGAGAGCTTAGGGCAAAGCTTTGATGCAGCTGTGGACACGGCTGATCGTGAACCACAGGTTGGGCAGATGACAAGAGGTTTTCGTGTTGACGCTGTGCAGGAGTTGATGCTTCTTTCCCACGTATGTAAACAGCTCATCAGTTTTGAAATGGCTTCATTGTTAACCTTAGAGAGTGCTATTCATGTCCCTCGTAGCTTAAGATGAAAGTCACAGTCAGGATTATTAGGTCAGTGGAGTTACACAGGAAATGGATAGAGAGCATTAAATAAAAAGGGAGCTCAAACAGAAGATGGCTTGGAGCATTGTTTGTACCAAAATTCTATTCCCAATCCTTTGACAATGAACAGGAATAACTACTCTCCACTAACAGTATTTGCTTTATTAAAAAAAAAAAAAAAAGGACAACTACAGAACTAGCTCTNGGAGACAGAATCTGAAGCAGACTGCAGGCTCTGAGCTGTCAGCACAGAGCCCGATGTGGGGCTGGAACTCACAGACTGAAGGATCATGACCTGAGCCAAAGTCAGGACGCTTAACTGACTGAGCCACCCAGGCGCCCCTAAGGAATTTATGTTTCAGTTGATGTGTCAGCAAAGCTCTTCCCTTTCACAATTTAACACTTGAAGTCGGAAAAGATCATCAGGGCTTTTTCATGAGCTTCTGGTTTCCTTGCAGAAAATATTTTTCTAGTTAATGGGCTATTTCAAATCTCAGAATAAGTTATTCATATACGTGTGTGTGTATATATATATATATACACACACACCTATATATACATGGGTTTTCATATATACATACACACACACAAATATATATGGGTTTTTTGTACAATAGTGAATAAGGATATTTGAACATGTGGGAAGAGGCAAAATACAGTCTAAGGAGCTAGTCATTTTCATGGTTAGGCTGTTTAAACATTAAAAGAAGAGGAAATAAGGAAGATTTAAAAGAGAGCAATAGGGGCGCCTGGGTGGCTCAGTCGGTTAAGCATCTGACTTCGGCTCAGGTCATGATCTTGCGGTTCGTGGGTTTGAGCCCTGCGTCGGGCTCTGTGCTGACAGCTCAGAGCCTGGAGCCTGCTACACATTCTGTGTCTCCCTCTCTCTCTGACCCTCCCCCGCTTGTGCTCTTGTCTTTGTCTCTCTCTCAAAACTAGAAACATTAAAAAAAATTATAATAAAAGAATAGTACAAGATAAAATATTCTCACTGTATAGTGGCTCTCACCACTAAAAAGTGGTGACTCGTACAGTCCCCCCACTGCAATATGACAGCAGTATGCAAAGCCCAGATGTTGGAGCGGTGTCTTTCAGAACGTTACGAAGAGTTTATCGGCAAAGAGCATAAGCGTAAACTCCTAAACACAGCTTTAAGATAGGTAAAAGCTACCTCATAAATATGTTCCACCAGTGGTCCAACTCCCTCTTCTTTGTGGGGCTCCTCTTCCGGTTCCCAGTTATGAATGGGCAGAACAATCTGCGGAGGGTGGGACACTCTGAAACATGGAATGTTTTGTTATTTGCTGCTGGTGACACAGGTAAAGAAGGCTTCACTAGCGGACAGTACACTAACAGCAACAGGAAAAAGTGGCCCGCAATTTATTTAAACAGATATTGCCCAAATGGAAAAAAAAAAATCCCTGGAAGTGATGTCCAGCAAAAGAGCTAAAGAAATAGAAAAGGATCTAAAACATCTTCCAAAGCTTCTTACTAGTCTCTAGCTCAGAGATGGACTATTTTATAGCATCTCATCCTTTGGGCACTAGGGGGCAGAGCGGAGAGCATTCCTGAGTTAAGATGGGTAATTAAACTTATACACATATAAATGTATACATCTATCTATAGGTCCTGTATAAGTGTATGAGTGTTTGTGGGGGTGTGTGTATGCACAAGATATAAATCCCTGCTTCAAGCCATACCAAGAAATGGGACTTTTTTTGTGGATAAAAATCTGGAATTCTGTGCAGTGTGTTAAACATTGCGTTGTGAAGAAATGTAGTTTTTAATTAAATATCAGAGTAGAGAAGCAGCCACTTGTATATTCCTCCTTCTGAGATTTCTTTCACTCTCCATTAATGCAGCCATACCTCCCCCAAGACTAGGCCCGGAGCCAAAATAAAGCCTGATGGAATTCTAGAGTTGTATTCTAGATAGATAACTCAAGGGTAAGAGACAGAGAGAGAGTTAAATGATGCAGTTATGTAAGTAGGATATTAACTTGATTCATGGATATTTTTTTGCCTGCCATTTACACTTAGAGAGCACTGGGTGAATACAGTATAATACCTGACATTATTCTACAGTAAAAGCTGGTTACAAACCAAGTTGTTATTTTTATGTAAGCTTAAAAAGGGGAATTCCCAAAAGAACAATGATTTTCTAGCAATTTTTAGGCAAAGTATGTTTAAAAGAATTCCTAGGCCTTTAGTTAAAAGTAACTTGAACAGAAAATCCCTCTTTTGGGAATCAGTTGTCTTAAATGCCTTTTTAAACGCATTAGTAATTAACACAGCCTGTAGCAACTTCAAACAGCTATCTTTATTTTCCACTCTGAGTCATCTCTTTCTAAAGCAGAAAGCAAAATTTATTGGGCTAACTAATGACCCAAGGGCAAGTAATTTAATTTCTGTGTGTCCCTATTTCCTCATATGAAAAATTATGATAAACTCTTTGGGTTGTATACCACAAATGATTGGAAAACGTCTCAAATGCTCTTGGTCAAAGTTAATTTGGCTGCATTGTCTTCTAGGGGTGGGTGGAAGAAGTAAGTATATTTTTTAAACTGACAACCCACAGAAATTCTACTAAGTTATAAAATCCCTTGCTTTCATCAACAAAAAGTACAGGGTGCAGTCTTGCTGGGCTGATACCTCAATGTTCCCTACCCTTACACTGGTTTGCTGGTATGTCATGATCCCCCTTCTGACTTGATGTGATTAATTCATGTTCAGACCAAACATGTACAGAACATAGAAGGTCCCTTTGATTTGAGTGAAGCCCAGAGAGTTTGGGCTTCTTTTCCTGTGGAGTCTTTACAACATAACCACCCAAAGCTTTACTTTGCTCTTTCCTTAGCAACAGAGAAACCTGTGGCGACTGCATGCACCACATCCATTGTGAGGCTCTAGGGAAAACTTTTTTTTTTTTTGGCATAGAGAACAAGTATAGGACAAGAAGTATAGAACAAGTATGAGCATCTTTTCTCTGAAAAATTGTGCTCCTATGGTCATCAGTCCTGTAGGCCTGGTCTTAAATATTCCCATACCACAGAATCATAAATACTTAGAACTTGACAGGTACTATGGGGACGGTGTGTTCAAAACCCCTTATTTTATACATGAAAGGAAAATTGATGTTCAGAAAAGTAGAGGTTAGTTGCAGGTGAAGACTAGAGCTCTGGTTTATTCACTACCATCCATTGTATTTCCAATATACAGTTGACCCTTGAAAAACAGATTTGGACTGTTTATAGGGGCCCATTTATATGCGGACTTTTTCCATATATTAGATACAGTACTAGAAATGTTTTTTTCTCTTCCTAATGATTTTTTGGTAATATTTTATTTACTTTATTATCTGCATACAGTATATAATGCATATACAATATATTTGTTAATCAACTGCTTATGTTATTGGTAAGGCTTACTGTCAACAGGAAGCTACTAGTAGTTCAGCTTTGGGGGAATCAAAAGTTACATGAGCAGGGGGTTGGAGCCCATAACTCCTGTGTTGTTCAGAGGTCAATTGTGTTATACACCACAGGGGCCACTAAGCAGCAATGATTTTAGTAAGGACAACTTAAAGAAACTTCCTGCCCCATTTCTGTAACAAAATCAAATAGAAATCTTTTAAGGAAACAAATAATCTATTATAGGGCATGGCAAAATCATTCAAAACGTATGGCTCACAAAATTCAGTTATCTACACTCTAAGATTTTTTCAAATCTGGGGAAGCCCTGCCAAAAAAATGACTCTCTAAAGATTCCAAATAAATAAGTGAAACGTTCATGGTTTCCAAAGTTATTTTTTTTAAGAAGGAAGAAAGGATGTAATCAACTATTAGCCTAAGATAAACAGCCCTAACAGCCCTTACTGAATAATGCTCACATTCTAAGATGGAGGACAGACATACCAGTAATACAAAGATGGGGACCCCAATGGTAATACTAGACATTAGGAAAGGACTAGGGAAGCAAGGAATTAGGTTTTTGATAAGTTAAAGTCTATATGCTATTGGGTGTTCAAATCTGATGCTGTGGTAGTATGGTAGGAACCCTATTTGCAACATCCTATTTTCAAACACCATTAGTCCTAAATAGCAGACTACTGTTTACTGTGTGGAGCAATGATAGCTCTACCCATGATAGCCAGTGTCCATACAGACCATGGTTGTTTGTGACTGCAGTGTCCCTTAATCAGACCCACTCAATCCTAATTATATTTCAAAGGACATTATTTTATTATTCTTTGTGAGCTCAGTACTTGTGGTGCTGCCTCTTGTGGCCAGATTTACTTCTTACAAACTCTATGCTAAAGTAATCCTTTGTACCAACAAATGACATGTAAATCTGCTGAAAGACATTGTTGACACCATCTGGCTTTAAAATGAGTAGAACAATTCTCAGTATTTGTTTTCCCCCTTAAAAGAAAGAAATCTATTCCAGTTTATTTTTAAAATTATTATAAAACAACACTAAACTAAATTAAGATCTGCTAGAGACCGTGGATGATAAAATATACTGGAATAAAAAGACTGGCCAAAAAAAAAAAGAAAAGAAAGAAAGAAAAAAGATTTTTCTGGAGACTGAGCATGGAAGATTTTCAACACAGTAGCTATTCCTTGAAGAATTAAACATTGGAACCAATATTTTTTCTGAGTATTTGGAATAAAGAGTTTTACTTTGCAAAATGGCTCGAAAGAACTTTAACGCTGTATTAGAGAATAAACTGTGGTCAACTGATGGACATTAATCTAGTGATTAAAAAAATTGCACCCAGATGAGAAACCCAATTTTAATGACTTGTTTCGATTATGGGGTAAAATGAAGAGAAAATTTCCTTCTTTTTTATAACTTAGAAACACTGGTGTCATAAATGATGGCAGAAATGCATTTGTAAATATTTATCTTACAAATTGGATATATAAGAATAAATACAGTTATTTTACACCCTATGCTGCCTTCGACTGAGTTAATGTCTTATGGAATAAAAATAGTTCCCGATTTAAAATTTGTTTTGAAATGAAAAAACAGTTTCAATTTATTTTTGGTTAGCAAAACAAAGAAAAACTAAGCTTAAAGAAGTACACAAAATTTCATAGGTATAAATGTTAAAAATATGTAAAAATAAGATAGTACAAAAATGCTTATTTCTTTTCTGATTTTCTTTAGTGTTTTTCTCCATTAGAAAAACAGGGGAGTTAAGTAAGAAATGCACAAAAATGAAACATCTGGATTAGCTCCAATTATCTATAAATCAAGCTCACTTCATGTGAGTCAACTCATGAATGAAAGAAGAAATCACAAAGGAAATTACAAAACACTGTGACTGAAAACCCAACATATTCACATTTTGGTATGTGCTCAAGCAATTCAGAGAGGAAAATTTACAGCACTAAATGCCTATGTAAGAAGAGAGATCTCCAGTCAGTGATCTAATTTCTACATAGAAGAAGCAGAAAAAAAAAGAGAAAATCCAACCCAAAGTGAGCAGAGGGAAGGAAATATAATAACAAAAGCAAGGGAGAATGGAATAGAAAGCAAACAAACAAAGAGAGAGTTAAAAAAGAAAAATCAGTGAAACAAAAAATCTGGTTCTTTGAAAAGGTCATTAAACTCTAGTCAGAGTGACTGGGGGTGCAGGTGAAGTAGGGGAGTAAAAGACACAAATTGCCAATATGGGGAATGATGAGGTCCTGCATACAATAAAGGGAAAATGAGTGATTATATGAGCCATACATGTAACAACTTAGATGAAACAGACAACTTCCTTGAAAGACAAACTAAATGTTTCCCCTTAAGATCAAGATAGGATTGAAAAACAAGGCAGAGATGTCTTTTTGCACCGTGTCTATTTGATCCTGCCTTGGCACTCCTAGATTGTGCAGTAGGAGAAGAAAAAGAAATAAAAGGCATAACTACGTAGTAAACAAGTTCATCTTTCTCCCGAAGTGTACTGGCCTTTGCCCTCAGCTTCTGAGAAGTAAAGTCTAAGTTTTAGAAATTTTATGCCAGAGAGGAAGAAGTATCTTTGTTTTCTGGGGGTTCTTGGGTCTCACTGGATATTCTAACAATATGATTTAGGGTGGGGGTTGCCCACATCAGAAAGACCCAACAGTGTGATTCAGGGTGGGAGCTTGATCACATAATATCCAACAATCTGGAGACTGAGCTGAATTAAGTGGTCAGTCAATGAATCGATCATGCCTATGTAGTGGATCCCCAATAAAAACTGAACACTGAGGGGCGCTGGGGTGGCTCAGTAGGTTACGTGTCCGACTTCAGCTCAGGTCATGATCTCACAGTTCATGGGTTCAAGACCCACATCGGGCTCTGTGCTGACAGCTCAGAGCCTGGAGCCTGCTTCAGATTCTGTGTCTCCCTCTCTCTCTGCCCTTCCCCCGCTTATGTTCTGTCTCTGTCTCTCAAAATAAAAATAAATACATTAAAAAAAATTTGAAAACAGGGGTGCCTGGGTGGCTTAGTTGGTTAAGCGTCCGACTTTCGCTTAGGTCATGATCTCACGGTTCGTGGGTTCGAGCCCCACGTCGGGCTCTGTGCTGACTGCCAGCTCAGAGCCTGGAGCCTGTTTCAGTCTGTGACTCCCTCTCTCTCTGACCCTCCCCTGCTCACACTGTCTCTCTCTCTGTCTCCTAGAAATAAATAAACATTTAAAAAAAAAAATTGAAAACAAACTGTGAACATGGAGCCTTGGGGAGTTTACTGGGTTGGGGATAATCCATCCATTTTGTTATATACCCATAAGAGGAAAGTAACGTGTCCTGACTCTATGGAAGATAATAGCTGAAGCCTGTGTTTGGTGGCACTGTCCCCAGGCTCCAACTTAGGCACTTCTTTCCTTGGCTAATTTTAATTTTTATCTTTTCCCTGTAATGAACAGTACCCATGAGTATAATAGCTTTCAGTGAGTTCTCTGAATTTTTCTATGTGAATTATTAGACCTGAGGGTGGTTTGGGGAACCACTCAAATCTGCATTTGTTGTCAAAAGTAAGGGTAATCTCTTGGGGCGCCTGGGTGGCTCAGTAGGTTGAGCACCAATCTCGGCTCAGGTTGTGATCTCACTTGCTGGACTCTCCGCTGACACCTCAGACCCTGGAGCCTGCTTCAAATTCTGTGTCTCCCTCTCTGCCCCTCTCCCACTAGTGTTTGGTCTCTCTCTCTCTCAAAAATAAATAAACATTAAAAATTTTTTTAAAGAAGAAGTAAAGGTAATCTCTTGTGGGTACTATTCCCTCAAATTTTGTAGTTGGCTAAACTTTTGCACATACAGATGAGATTAATCAGAAAAAAAATCAAACTTTGTATTCACAGATGACATGGGAATGCTAGAGGAAATTCTAGGAAGTCAACAAACAATAAAGCACCTAGAATTTGTAAGTGACTTTGCCAAGACCTCAGGATACACTGCTTGCATTTGAAGACTTATACATGTAGATCAGTGGAACAGAATGGAAGGTCCGGAAACAGCCTCATAGATGGATAGAGGTGTGAAGCAATTCCTGGAGGAAAGATGGTCTGTCTACCAGTAGCACACCAACAACTGGATATTCTTATTACAAAAGTGAGCCCTGGACCCAACCTCAGACCAGATACAAAAAATAACTTAATCAGAGACCAAAATATAGAATTGCAAAACTTGTAGAAGAAAACAGTAGAAAATCTTGCGACTCTGCAGAAAGCAAAGATTTTTTTTTTTACAAAGGACAAAAAGAGGGAAAACTATAAAATATTTAAAAGTCAGATTTCCTACAAAGTAAAAACTTTTGCTTTTTGAACATCACTGTTAAGAAAATAACAATCCAAACCATACACTGAAAGAAATATTTCAGTAAGAAAATATTTGCAGGACATATATCTGATTTATGATTTTGTATCCAGAATATATAAGGAAGTTTTATAGTTTGATAATAAGATAGACAATAATAAATGGGCAAATTTTTATTTTTAAAATTATTATCATTTTTTAAATTATAAGGTTGGTTTTTTAATGTTTATTTATTTATAAATTTATTTTGAGAGAGAGAGAACGTGTTTGGGGGTAGGGACAGAGAGAGAGGGAGAGAGAGAGAATCCCAAGCAGATTCTGCACTGCCAGCGAGCCTGTGAGATCATGACCTAAGCCAAAATCAAGAGCCAGATGCTCAACTGACTGAATCGCCCAGGCACCCCTGGGCAAAATTTTAAAAGGCACTTCAAAGAAAACCCTAATGGCAAATGAGTTGTGAACAGATGCTCAGTATCACCGGTCATTAGAAAATGCTAATTAAAACTCCTTGAGATTCTTCTCACATACTTACTACAGTGGATAAAAACAAACAAAAAACCAAACCTGAAGCACATGCCTATATGCCCAGGCACAGCTGGAACTCACATCTGCCAGGAGGGGAGGGGGGAAGGGGAGAGGTGGAGGAAGGGGCTGGGGGGGAGGAATGCCAAATGGAAATGGCACAGCCACTTTGAAACACAGGTTGGCAGTTTCTTATAAAGTTAACCATACTCTCGCGATACAACTCAACTCCATCCATGAAAACAGATACCCCAACAAAGACCTGTATGTGAATACCTGTAGCAGGCTTCTTATTTATAGCCCCAAACTTGGAAACAACCCAAATGTTCACCAACCTGTGGATGGATGAACAATTCATAGGACTTCTGTACAGTGGGCTACTTCTCAGCAATAAAAAGAAACAGACCACTGATACATGTACGAACATGGGTGTTTTTTTCAAATGGATTATGCTAAGTGAAAGAAGCCAGATTCAAAAGGCTACATTCTGTAGGAGTAGATTTATATTATTTTTCTGGAAAGACAGTGACAGAAGATACATCAAGGTTGCCAGAGCCTGGGAGCGGGGGCTGGGTTAACTACAAAGGTGCATGAGAAGCTATGTGGGGTGACAACTGTTTTACACTGAATGTCATTTTGGTGTCTTAACGCTTCAAACTGAACACCTAAAAACAAATTTGAGTTTTACTATATATGATTTATACCTCAATAAACCTGACTTAAAAAAACAAACCCCATAAACTGAAAAGATATTTGCAACCTGTGTCATTGATAAAGGGTTAGTGTCTCAACTTTAGAATAGGAAGGAGGGGAGCCTGGTGGCTGAGTGGGTTAAGCATCTGATTTCAGGTCAGGTCGTAATCTCACAGCTTGTGAGTCTGAGCTCTGCATCGGGCTCTCTGCTGTCAGCACAGAGCCAACTTCGGATCTTCTGTCCCCTTCTCTTTCTCTGCCCCTCCACCGCTCATACTCTTTCTCTTTCAAAAGTAAATACACATTAGAAATAAAAGTTTTAAAAACTAGAAAAGGAAAAAGTTCCTATGACTATGGAAAAAAGAGTCTCTTAGTAGAAATATGTCCTAAAATATAAGCAGAAATTACCCAATTTGGGAAGAATGGAGTCAGCAAATGCATGAAAAAACTACTTGGTCTCATTTAGGAATCAGGGAACAGCAAATTGAACCTTCGGTTAGATAGTAATACTCATCCATCAGATTGACTCACAAGGAAAGACTTGACCATTTTGTGAGTTAAGTAAATAGTACCAAACTTTCGCCCATGTCTTGTGGAACGATAATTTGGTATAATTATTTTGAAAAAGTTTGGCCCTATTTAGGAAAGTTCGTGCACACTGTCTGATCCTGAAATTCTGCCGCTAAGCAGGCACCGTTTGGACATTCTTCCCCATGTGTACTGACTGTGAGGTATGCACAAGAACGTCTGTAACAAAGGAAAAAGGAAATACCCAGTATCCAAGACTGGAATGGATAAGCAAGTATGATGTCGTTTGACAATGTTAAACTCTGCTGCAATTAAAATGAACTATAGGCACCTGCCCTAGACTGGGTGAATGTCAAAAACACTCATTTGGGTGAAAAAACTCACAGAAGCATAAACAAAACAAGATTTTGTGTAGCTAAGGTTCAGAGAACTCTCTCATAGGCTGCACAGCATGATCATTCGTAAATATGCACCTGGAGGCAGGCTCCCTGTGGAGGACTGTACCTCCCCACTTCCTAGCCCGGAAGTTCCAAAATTCCCTCACCTGAACAGCAAGGATACTGGTCCACATTAAGATGTGCTAATTGGTTGGGGTAGCACATGGAAGGATCAATCCATGTTAGGTATTATTCTTCTCTAATCCACTAGGTGGCGCCTCACTGGTCCCAGGAGGACAGGCTGGGCTCCACCTCCCCACCTCCCCCTCCTCCACAGAGAGCAGCCTTAGGTTGCGAGTCCTGGAGACAATGGCTCTGAAGGCAGTGGCCCTTGTTACCAACATGGAGGAGTGGGAACCACTCAGGACTATGAGAAGGAAGGGAACTGGAATTGCTGGGGCCCCAAAGACCGTTGAGCCCAGAATACCAGTTGACATTTTTAGACAAGTCCTTGATTGTCCTGAAGGAGTAAGAATTACAATAAAATCAATGAGGTCCACATTTGTGTAAGATAAGAGCTACATGCCCTCCATTTTAAATTTCTTTTCGTCTCGCAGGCGTGGATTTCCCAAGATGGTAGTTCTTCTAAGCCTTTCGCTTGACCACTTTCTTCTGGTCTCTCAACTGATTGTATGGGTACCTTCTTCAAGGAATAGGACACAAGGAAAAAGACATAAAATGGAAATTCCATCCACCCTCACATCTAAGAGTTGGCCATTTGTTAAACTCAAGATGTTGTATGGTGAGGCTGGATTTTCATTATATTTCCAAAGTAATTATTGGAGAAGGGAGACTCTCAGGATATCACCTGTTTGTCTACCTGGCCTCTTATCACTAGTTTTTATAGTCTGATTACTGAACTGTCAGTTTGGGGAATAAAGTAATCTCTTGTTTTGATATCCTCCAAGTCAATTACCATGCAGGGTTTACTCTAGTTTTTAATGGAAAGCTAATGATGGGTAGAGAAGAATGAAAATTTATAACCAAAGTGGATTGTGATTGCTAATGTATTAGGAAAATTCCGTATAGTTTTTCCTAGTGTTTTTCATAACTCTCATATACAGGAAGCTATTATTATAGCATAACTACTACAATGTCTTGATTATTACTTACCCTCTTATTTCTACTTGAGCTACAGCAGTGATGTTGATTTGCAAACTTACAAAATTGCTGTCTGGGTTGTCTTTGTTGGAACTGAAACACAGCAACAATATGATTTCAATATATTTTCTCAGACATGTTACAATATATGATCATAAAAAACATTATATCAAAAGAATAACAAACATTACTAATACAGTCATTCAGAAGACAATGGCATATCCTTTCTACAAAATCACAACCATCTGAAAATGGAAATGCTAAGATTTTCTTTAAGTAAAAATAATGTAACTTTCCATGAGGAGGCATCTTATTTGAAAACACAATAGACATCTAGAAAAGCTAATGCTTTTTTGTTTCAGTGGCTAAACTCAAAAGGCAGCGGGCTGAGTTCATTTTCCCCCTTCTGCCTTGGGCACATTCCTTAACTTCTCTGTGCATCATGTTTATTGCCCACCAAATGGGAAAGGACGGCACAGTGAACTCCTGATTCTCCATGCTAATAATAAAGAGAACTGGCAAGAACAATCCAAGAGCAGCACATAATGGGAAAAGCATTTGCATTTGGCTCTGGAATGCATCATACCATACACTGTTTTGGCAGCAAATTTACCTTCCTTATGGTTTATTTCTGAAGTAATATTTAAATAAGTGTACATTCACTGC